>NC_053024.1:96294553-96594553 GCF_003073215.2 Triticum urartu
ATAATCACTGTCACTGAAATCTGAGTCAGAAACAACTATATCTTCAATTACTGTTGCTCCATCTTCAGTAAGCAAATTGTGATCTACACCTTGTATAACCAAGCTTTCAGGTTCTGTTCCAGTTGCAGGAAACTCTAAAAATGGCTCATCTTCATTGTAACACCCTCGATGCGACTATAGCTCCCACGTGTCGAGACACGACTTAGAGACATAATCGCATTGAAGGCATATGTCGCAAGTTAGGCAATCTTCACAACATCCCATGTAATATGAATAATAAAGGGAAGAACATAGTTGGCTTACACTCGCCACGTCACATCAAAGTACATAAATAACATTACATCATCCAAAACACTCATGGCCCGACTACGGCGCCAAAATAGAAGAAAAACCTAACATGCGACAACGGTCCCAATCACCCCCATCTGGGCACCACTACTGATCATCATGAAAAGACACGTAGTAACGCTGAGAGTCTTCGTCGAACTCCCACTTGAGCTCGTACTCGTCACCTGGAGCGGAATCACCTGGACCTGCATCTGGAGTTATAGTGTCTGTGAGCCACAGGGACTCAGCAATCTCACACCCTCGCGATCAAGACTATTTAAGCTTATAGGAAGGGTAAGGCAAATATATGTGGAGCTGCAGCAAGCGACTAGCATATATGGTGGCTATTTTTATTCGCAAAAGAGAGCGAGAAGAGGAGGCAAAGCACGAGCGAGAAACTAGAGGAACAACCTGCGCAAACATTACTCCAACACCGTGTCCACTTCCCGGACTCCGCCGAGAAGAGGCCATCACGGTAACACACTCAGTTGATTCATTTTAATTAAGTTTAGTTCAAGTTATCTACAACCGGACATTAACAAATTCCCATCTGCCCATAACCGCGGGCACGGCTTTCGAAAGTTCAATCCCTGCAGGGGAGTCCCAACTTAGCCCATGACAAGCTCTCACGGTCAACGAAGGAATAGACCTCCTCCCAAGACGTTCCGATCAGACTCGGTATCTCGGTAACTCAAGACACTTCGACAGGTTAAAACAAGACCAGCAACACCGCCGGAATGTGCCGACAAATCCCGATAGGAGCTGCACATATCTCTTTCTCAGGGCACACTCAGATGAGACATCCTACGAGTAAAACCAACCCTCAAGTTGCCCTGAGGTGGCCCCGCAGTCTACTCGGTCGGACCAACACTCAGAGGAGCACTAGCCCGGGGGGGGGGGGTTTAAAATAAGATGCCCCCTGGGCTCCGGTAACTCAAGGGAAAAAGAGGCTAGGTGGTGAATGGTAAAACCAAGGTTGGGCATTGCTGGAAAAGCATTAATCAAGGCGAAATATCAAGGGGTTCTCATTATAACCCAACCGCGTAAGGAACACAAAATCCGGGAACATAACACCGATATGACGGAAACTAGGGCGGCAAGAGTGGAACAAAACACTAGGCGAGAGGCCGAGCCTTCCATCCTTTACCAAGTATATAGATGCATTAAGATAACATAACAATATAATGATATCCCAACAAGTAAATAAATGTTCCAACAAGGAACGGCCTCCAATCTTCACCTGCAACTAGCGACGCTATAAGAGGGGCTGAGCAAAGCGGTAACATGGCCAATCAACGGTTTGCTAGGACAAGGTGGGTTAGAGGTTTGACATGGCAATTGGGAGGCTGACAAGCAAATGGTAGGCATCGTAGCATTGGCATAGCTAAAGAGCGAGCAAACTAGCATAGCAAAGATAGTAGTGATTTCGAGGGTATGATCATCTTGCCTGCACAGTTGTCAGAGTTGACTGGATCCTCGAAAGCAAACTCAACGGGCTCCTCGTTAGCGAACTCGTCTCCCGGCTCTATCCAAACAAGACAAACAAGCAACAAGGATACAATCAACCACGTGCAAACTCAAACAACACGATGCAAAGATGATATGCTATGCGGGATGCGATGCGGGATGCAAAATGCAAGATATGACAGGAAATGCATGAACCTGGCCTCAAATTGGAATTCCAAGGGTGCCACTGGAAATATGAGATGAAATCGCTTGAAAACGATATAAAGAACGCCGGAATCGGAGTTACGGTTTGGAAATGGCAAGCGTTTTAAGAATGACACCGGTCTGCGATTTACAGCAAGTAGGCATCTAAATGCAATGAAATGAACATGCTACAGCCCCCAAACATGACAACAAAATATATGGAAGGGATGTACACAAGATTCTTAACAAAAGACTAGCACTGAGGCACGGCCAATTCATCCATTATGAGGTTCAAACAAGCATGGCAAAAACGCAAATGCAAAACAGATTCCAGACTTGGTGAAATTAACACTTGTCTGAAATTTCAGATCGTGAAGCCCTCTTCGGAGTAGCAAAACAATATGATACATGACCTGATTATGATAAATAAGAACATGGCATGGAGCTACTCAACAAGCTTAACAAAAGACCCAAAGTGACCTGAGGCCAAAAGGGTTCACAAAATATACTAACAAGCCCACGAACATAGCTAAAACACAATCAGTTTTCAGACTTAGTGAAAACTGAGACATGCTGAAATATAACTCACGAAGGCATGTAAACGAGCTCGATGCACTCACTACGGTGCAAGTCATGGAAAGGCAAGCATACATCCATTAAGAAGGCACAAAATTCTAGCTAGACATGGCAAGAACAATGGCATAGCATGCACGGATCAACTACAATAACATCGGCAAAATCGCAAACGAGTTGACGATCTGCCCAGATTCACAACGAAGCAAAAGTAGAGCTCGATTGACTCAAGCTAGGTTGCTCCATAATTGCAAAAAAAGACATGGATGGATAGAGCATAACGTGATTAACAAAACTCCTTTACTGATCATCCTCAAAAGAGGCACGGATCACTAGGAAACAAGCTGAACATATGACATCATGAACTAAATAATCCCAGACTTAGTGAAAACTACTAAGTCCCTGAAAACAGATTTACCGGGTGCCTCACTTTGCAAGCTTGCACAAGTCACCACACACATCCCAAAAATTCATGGGTTGCACCTCTGGAAAGAAGACAAAATCCTTAACAAAACATATGAAGGACTCACAGGCATATCATGCACACAACAATCATGGCAAAAATGACAAAAGTCTAAGATGAACTAGCAGATCTGACAATTATCTCACGAAGCCCTCTTCTAACAGCATTTCAAGAATCAAGATGAGCTCAAATGAAAATGATGCAATGGAATAAAATGATGTACTCGTCGAGACGAACATTTTAATATACTATATGCCCAAATCGGAGCTACGGATGCAAAGTTATGGCAGGTCAAAGTATGCACAAAAATTAGGGTTCGGGGAAGAAAAGTCAACCGAGGTGATTTTTTTCCAGATATGGATCTGGCGCGGTTCCCGAGGTTCACCGCCGTTACTGTAACTGCCGGACTTGGAGAGGAGGAGGCCGGGCGTGGGGAGCTCGCCAGAGTGGAGGAGAGGCCGGGGCGGCGGCCGGCCGGCTCGGGGCGGGGCGGCGGCCGGCCGGCTCGGGGCGGAGCGGTGGCCCGAGGCGGCGGGCGGCGGCGGCCGCCGGTGTAGAACGAGGCCGGTGACGGCCGGAGTTGGCGAGGCGGCGCGGTGGCTCGACGGGCCACCGGGCGCGAGGAAGAGGGCGGAGAGGCGGGCGCTGGCGGCGGAGACGAGCGCGAGGCGGCGGCCCGCGGTGGCGGACTCGGGGGCCGGGCGTGGGCCTCCCGGGCCGGTGGCGCGGTAGGTGGTGGAGGCCACGTGGCAACGGCGGGTTGGCTGCGGCGATGCGTTCGGTCGGATCGGACGTGTCCGGCCGGCGCGGGGATCCTTTTTTTTAGCTAGGGTTGGACGGGGAGAATCCGAGATTGAAGGGGGGGTGTATATATAGGCATAGTGGGAGTTAGGAGAGTCCAAATGAGGTGCGGTTTTCGGCCACGCGATCGTGATCGAACGCTCTAGGACATGGAGCAGAGTTTGGTGGGTTTTGGGCCAAATTGGAGGGGTGTTGGGCTGCAACACACACGAGGCCTTTTCGGTCCCTCGGTTAACCGTTGGAGTATCAAACGAAGTCAGTTCAAAATGATACGAAACTTGACAGGAGGTCTAACGGTAGTAAACCAAGGCCGCTTGGCAAGTCTCGGTCCAATCCGGAAATGTTTAATCCCCACACACGAAAGAAAGCTAGAAATGACCACCGGAGGAGAACGAAGCGCCGGAATGCAAAACGGACAACGGGGAAAATGCTCGAATGCATGAGATGAACACGTATGCAAATGCAATGCACATGATGACATTATATGAGATGCATGAAAACAAAAACAACACACGGAGACAAAGACCCGAACCCGAGAAATAAATATAACTTAACGCCGAAAACGGCAAGAGTTGGAGTACAAATTGGGAAAGTTACATCCGGGGTGTTACATTCATTGACAGAAATTACACTCTGGTGGAAAGATGATTCACTTGCAGTGTGCATTGCAACAGGGCACTGAATTGATGGCAATGTGCATATGGATTCAGCCCTGAAATTGCTGATGAAATCTGCATGGTCAACCATAATAGAAAGCACTTTATGATTGACACTAGCTCTGATGATGTGTTGCACATCATCATCAGATTTAATTCTTACCAAACCATCTGCAATTGATTTGTCAGGCAAGCACCAGTAAAGTATGTGCTCATCCACTGGATATCCCAACCAAGTTAGGTGGTCTTCAAGGAAAGAATATGAGAATGTGGTAGCATCAACATAATCAAGAACTTCCACTGAAGGGTTCCAGTACTCCAAATTACTGATTGGGCCACAGAAAAGTCCACCATGCTCAAGTTCAAGTGTAAAGAAAGAAGTGTCCACCCTTTGTCCATTTGCTGAATCACACACTGCATCAAAGATGTGTAATTTGTAAGCATTGCACAGTGATGCATAAAATTAACAGTAAAATTCAGTTAGCTCAGAAGTTTAGTTAAATAAGATGTTCAGTTAACTACAGTGCGCTGAAAACGTTGTGAATAACTATAGTGCACTGACAAAATTTAGATAACTACAGTTAACTAAAAAATTCAGATAACTACAGTTAACTGAAAAAATTCAGTCAAATGTCCAAAAAGCAAGAATTGGGCTAACTGAAGTTGCTGCCATTGAACACAACCAACTGGTGGCATCACTAACACCATTGCACAAGTAAGCATTAGCATTGGACAACTAAATTTGGTGGCAATGAACACAATCCACTATTGCCAGATTTGCTTCCGGTGCACATGAATGGAGGACCGAACAACTCGCATCTAACAAGCTAACATGTGAACGAGAAAGAAGGAACCACTTGTCAGGCCAAACCCAAGACTTTGCGAGGTTAAAACCTAACCTAATCTACTCGGCCAAAACCCACTACGCAAAAACCCTAGCTTTACTGCCGTAAGAAAAAACAAACAACATCCAACAAGCACACCACCGTGAGACACACAGACGCGGCGAGGCTGATGTGGACGGCGACGACAAACCGGCGACGAGGAAACAGAGCACGGGCGGAACAAGGAAGAGGCGGAAGAGGGGACAGGAGCTCACCATAGTCCGGTGGGATGACGCCGAACGGCCAGATGAGATGAGCGGAAAGAGGTGGATCAATCCCGCCGGTGAACTCCGGCGACGACGGCGCCATGACAACTGTCATCAAGAAATTGCCACACACACTGTCTCCCCCGACAGGACAGCGGGAGAGATCGAACGGATCTGTGAACTCCTGTTGCATTTAATTCAGGTGGGGTGTAGTGCGGGTTGAATCAAGTGAATGCCAGGGGCCTTTGTGCAAAATTGCCACAGCTGACCGGTCCACCCCCTGGACT
The DNA here is from genome assembly GCF_003073215.2 of Triticum urartu. Lineage (NCBI taxonomy): Eukaryota > Viridiplantae > Streptophyta > Magnoliopsida > Poales > Poaceae > Triticum > Triticum urartu. Next base: position 96,300,401 of record NC_053024.1, read on the forward strand.
GCCACATGTCACGCTGTGAGTGGCTGTGGACCAAAACATCACATAAGGTGTCAAGTTTGTGGAGTCCTCAGTAACATTTTGCAAGTTTTGGACTAAAACACCACATTCTGTGCAAGTTTGTGGACTTGGGGTGCTATTACCTCATCCTAAATGGGTGTTCATTTGAGCAGTGTTATACACACGATAGTGTGCAGACGATGTGTGCACGACAAGGCAATCAGCTCCGTCCACTCCATGGCAACAGAAGGCAGCAGGCCGCTAGATGCGTATCGTGAAGTGGTCGTGCACAGATTTGTCGTCTGCGAAGCAGTTCCGCTTTTATTTTGGTCTGCTTTCGTTCGTTTGGAATGGTAATAGGATCGCCATGTTCGCTTGGGGCCGTTGCCGTGCCGGTGCGCCCAATGCGCGGCCGCATCCCAAATCATGTCCGGAGTGGACGTGATTAAAAAAATCACAAAAACTGAAAAATGCCGACAACAAAAATAAACGCAAACATGAAAACATAAAAACATAATTAAACATCTCACGGCCCCATAACGGTCCGGTTCCACAATTCACATAGATTTAATTAACATAAAAACATAAAACATATGTTCTTATGTTTTTATGTTTGCGTCTATTTTAATTTTTTCGGCATTTTCCTTTAGTTTTTGCGATTTTTTAATCAAGTCCACCGCGGACGTGATTTGGGGTGCGGCCCGTTACAGTGGATGCCACTGTTAGGTTGATTTCTCTCCCGTTCGAGCCCAATGGGTCAAACGGGCCCTTGCATTGCGCCCTGGTCGGGGGCGCCCAATCAGACCATGGTTGATGGGCCCCTGTGACCCGCGCTATATTAATAGAGGTGGGGGCTGGGGCACGTAATATGAGGTTAATCGCTGCCACAATCCCCACATACAATCCCTACCGATCTAGGGTTAGCGCGATGCTCACGGGAAGCAGACCACCGCCGCCATCTCTCTGCCATCACCGGCCCCTACTTCACCATGGCCGGCACTGGATTGAGCTCATCTGGACAAGCAGAAGGTAGGTTCACCGGAATGATCTAACCGACCCGATCCAAAGCACTCTGTCAGCCACGTGCCGGTCACCCTTGACGAAAGCACTTCTATGACGCACGATTTATCATCATGGAAGTGGACACTTCCATGATGATAATTTTGGTAATGTCATGAAACACTTCTACGACAGCACATGTATGACTATCTTGATTCTGTCACAAAATCGTCATGGATGTACATGTATGACAGAAAAACATGACCTACTATAAAAAACACGTATCATCACGGAAAATATATTTTTTTAGTGTTTGGGGCACCCGCCTGTAGATGCTCTTAGGCACTATGCCATCATGTGTATTTTAGACAAAAGGAATATATTAATACAAGGGGGATATCAATTACACCCAAGCTCTGCAACAATGCATTGTCGTAAAGACATTACACATTCACACATCCAAAAGACAAAAAGAAGAAGAAAAAAGAAAAATAAGAAAGAAAGAAAGATACGCCACAGTGATCAGTTCTTTGTAGCTGCAACACGCACCACCACCTAGGCAACACACCATAAGTCCAAATTCTTCAAAAGTGACACCTCTGAGAAAGAAACATGTTGTCCAGGGCCGCCATGAATCTCCAGGCCCCAGCTCCCACCTCTGTTAATATAGCGCGGTGCTCACGGGAAGCACAACACCGCCGCCATCTCTTTGCTATCATCAGCCCCTACTTCACCATGGCCGGTGCTGGATCGAGCTCATCTGGACAAGTAGAAGGTAGGTTCACCGGACTGATCTAACCGACCCGATCCAAAGCACTCTATCAGCCACGTGTGGGTCACCCTCGACGAAAGCACTTTTATGATGCACGATTTATTGTCATGAAAGTGGACACTTTTGTGATGATGATTTTGGTAATGTCATGCAACACTTCTACGACAGCACAGGTATGACTATCTTGATTCTGTCACAAAATCGTCATGGATGTACATGCATGACAGAAAACATGACCTACTGTGACAAACACGTATCATCACGGAAATGTATCTTTTTGTAATGTTTGGGGTACCCGCCTGTAGATGCTCTTAGGCGCTATGTCATCGTGTGTATTTTAGATAAAAGGAATATATTAATACAACGGAGATATCAATTACACCTGACCTCTGCAACAATGCAATGTCGTAAAGACATTACACATGCACACATCCAAAAGACAAAAAGGAAAAAAGAAAAAGAAAAATTAAAAAAAAGATCCCGCCACAGTGTTCAATTCTTTGTAGCTGCAGCACGCACCACCACCTAGGCAACACCATAAGTCCAAATTCTTCAAAAGTGACACCTCCCAGAAAGAAACATGTTGTCCAGGGCCGCCATGAATCTCCAGCCGGAGATCCCGTAACGCGAGAAAGGATGGGGCCCTCGCCGCATCGGTTGGGCGAGAAGGATGACGACTGATACGTCTTCGTCGTATCTATAATTTTTTATTGTTCCATGCCAATATTCTACAACTTTCATATACTTTTGGCAACTATTTATATTATTTTTGGGACTAACATATTGATCTAGTGCACAGTGCCAGTTCCTGTTTGTTGCATGTTTCTGTTTAGCAGAAAATCCATATCAAACGGAGTCCAAACGGGATAAAAACGGACGGGGATTATTTTTGGAATATTCGGAGAATATGGGAAGAAAACTCCATGCGAGACGGTGCCCAAGGGAGGCACGAGGCAGGGGGCACGCCCCTGACCCTCGTGGGCCCCCCATAAGGCGGTTAATGCCCTTCTTCGGCCGCAAGAAAGCTAATGTTTAGGAAAAAATCACGGCGAAGATTTCAGTCCAATCGGAGTTATGGATCTCCATATATATATACGAAACGGTGAAAGGGTAGAATACCAGAACGCAGAAACAGAGAGAGACAGAGAGACAGATCCAATCTCGAAGGGGCTCTCGCCCCTCCCATGCCATGGAGACCAAGGACTAGAGGGGAAACCCTTCTCCCATCTAGGGAGGAGGTCAAGGAAGAAGAAGGAGGGGGGCTCTCTCCCCCTCGCTTCCGGTGGCACCGGAGTGCCACCGGGGGCCATCATCATCACTGCAATCTTCACCAACAACTTCACCGCCATCATCACGAACTCTTCCCCCCTCTATGGAACGGTGTAACCTCTCTCTTACCTGCTGTAATCTCTACTTAAACATGATGATCAACGCTATATATTATTTCCCAATGATGTATGGCTATCCTATGATGTTTGAATAGTTCCGTTTTGTCCTATGGGTTATTTGATGATCGTGATTGGTTTGAGTTGCATGTTTTATTATTGGTGCTGTCCTTGTTGGAAATATGCCCTAGAGGCAATAATAAAATGATTATTATATTTCCTTGTTCATGATAATTGTCTATTATTCATGCTATAATTGTATTATCCAGAAATCGTAATACATGTGTGAATACATAGACCACAATGTGTCCCTAGTGAGCCTCTAGTTGACTAGCTCGTTGATCAACAGATAGTCATGGTTTCCTGGCTATGGACATGGGGATGTCATTGATAACGGGATCACATCATTAGGAGAATGATGTGATGGACAAGACCCAAACATAAGCATAGCACAAAGATCGTGTAGTTCGTTGCTGTAGCTTTTCTAGATGTCAAGTATCATTTCCTTAGACCATGAGATTGTGCAACTCCCGGATACCGTAGGAGTGCCTTGGGTGTGCCAAACGTCACAACGTAACTGGGTAACTATAAAGGTACATTACAGGTATCTCCGAAAGTGTCTATTGGGTTGGCACGAATCGAGACTGGGATTTGTCACTCCGTATGACGGAGAGGTATCTCTGGGCCCACTCGGTAATGCATCATCATAATGAGCTCAATGTGATCAAGTGGTTGATCACGGGATCATGCATTACGGTACGAGTAAAGTGACTTGCCGGTAACGAGACTGAACAAGGTATTGGAATACCGATGATCGAGTCTCGGGCAAGTAACGTACCGATTAACATAGGGAATTGAGTACGGGATTGATTAGGTCCTCGACATCGTGGTTCATCCGATGAGATCATCGAGGAGCATGTGGGAGCCAACATGGGTATCCAGATCCCGCTGTTGGTTATTGACCAGAGAGTCGTCTCGGTCATGTCTGCTTGTCTCCCGAACCCGTAGGGTCTACACACTTAAGGTTCGGTGACGCTAGGGTTGTATAGATATGAGTATGTAGTAATCCGAAAGTTGTTTGGAGTCCCGGATGAGATCCTGGACGTCACGAGGTGTTCCGGAATGGTCCGGAGGTGAAGAATTATATATAGGAAGTGTAGTTTAGGCCATCGGGAAAGTTTCGGGGTCACCGGTATTGTACCGGGACCACCGGATGGGTCCCGGGGGTCCACCGGGAGGGGCCACCCATCCCGAAGGGCCCCATGGGCTGAAGTGGGGAGGGGAACCAGCCCATAGTGGGCTGGTGCGCCCCCCCTTGGGCCGCCCATGCGCCTAGGGTTGGGAACCCTAGGGGAGGGGGCGCCTCCACTTGCCTTGGGGGGTACTCCACCCCTTGGCCGCCGCCCCCCTAGGAGATCCCATCTCCTAGGGCCGGCACACACCCCTAGGGGGCCTATATAAAGGGGGGGAGGGAGAGCAGCTACACCTCAAGTCTTGGCGCCTCCCTCTCCCCTGCTACACCTCTCCCTCTCGCAGAAGCTCGGCGAAGCCCTGCTACGATCACTGCTGCAGCCACCACCACGCCGTCGTGCTGCTGGATCTTCATCAACCTCTCCTTCCCCCTTGCTGGATCAAGAAGGAGGAGACGCCATCCGCTCCATACGTGTGTTGAACACGGAGGTGCCGTCCGGTCGGCACTTGGTGATTTGGATCACGGCGAGTACGACTCCATCATCCCCGTTCTCTTGAACGCTTCCGCTCGCGATCTACAAGGGTATGTAGATGCACTCTCCTCTCATTGCTAGTTGACTCCATAGATTGATCTTGGTGAAACATAGGAATTTTTTTTGTTTTTTGCAACGTTCCTCAATAGTGGCATCATGAGCTAGGTCTATGCGTAGTTACTATGCACTAGTAAAACACAAAGTAGTTGTGGGCGTCGATATTGTCAATTTGCTTGTCGTTACTAGTCTTATCTTGATTCGGCGGCATCGTGGGATGAAGCGGCCCAGACCAACCTTACACGTACGCTTACGTGAGACCGGTTCCACCGACTGACATGCACTAGTTGCATAAGGTGGCTGGCGGGTGTCTGTCTCTCCCACTTTAGTCGGATCGGATTCGATGAACAGGGTCCTTATGAAGGGTAAATAGAAATTGGCAATTCACGTTGTGGTTTTGGCGTAGGTAAGAAACGTTCTTGCTAGAAACCTATAGCAGCCACGTAAAAACTTGCAACAACAATTAGAGGACGTCTAACTTGTTTTTGTAGCAAGTGTTTTGTGATGTGATATGGCCAAAGGTTGTGATGAATGATGAATGATATATGTGATGTATGAGATTGATCATGTTCTTGTAATAGGAATCATGACTTGCATGTCGATGAGTATGACAACCGCCAGGAGCCATAGGAGTTGTCTTTATTTTTTGTATGACATGCGTGTCATTGAGAAACGCCATGTAAATTACTTTACTTTATTGCTAAACGTGTTAGCCATAGTAGTAGAAGTAATAGTTGGCGAGCAACTTCATGGAGACACGATGATGGAGATCACGATGATGGAGATCATGGTGTCATGCCGGTGACAAGATGATCATGGAGCCCCAAGATGGAGATCAAAGGAGCTATATGATATTGGCCATATCATGTCACTATTATTTGATTGCATGTGAAGTTTATCATGTTTTTGCATCTTGTTTACTTAGAACGACGGTAGTAAATAAGATGATCCCTCATAATAATTTCAAGAAAGTGTTCCCCCTAACTATGCGCCGTTGCGACAGTTCGTTGTTTCGAAGCACCACGTGATGATCGGGTGTGATAGATTCCAACATTCAGATACAACGGGTGGAAGACAGATTTACACACGCAATACACTTAGGTTGACTTGACGAGCCTAGCATGTACAGACATGGCCTCGGAACACAGAAGACCGAAAGGTCGAGCATGAGTCGTATAGAAGATACGATCAACATGAAGATGTTCACCAATGTTGACTAGTCCGTCTCACGTGATGATCGGACACGGCCTAGTCAACTCGGATCATGTTATACTTAGATGACTGGAGGGATGTTTATCTAAGTGGGAGTTCATTGAATAATTTGATTAGATGAACTTAATTATCATGAACTTAGTCTGAAATCTTTACAATATGTCTTGTAGATCAAATGGCCAACGTTGTCCTCAACTTCAACGCGTTCCTAGAGAAAACCAAGCTGAAAGACGATGGCAGCAACTATACGGACTGGGTCCGGAACCTGAGGATCATCCTCATAGCTGCCAAGAAAGATTATGTCCTAGAAGCACCGCTAGGTGACGCACCCGTCCCACAGAACCAAGACGTTATGAACGCTTGGCAGACACGTGCTGATGATTACTCCCTCGTTCAGTGCAGCATGCTTTACAGCTTAGAACCGGGGCTCCAAAAGCGTTTTAAGCGACACGGAGCATATGAGATGTTCGAAGAGCTGAAAATGGTTTTCCAAGATCATGCCCGGGTCGAGAGATATGAAGTCTCCGGCAAGTTCTTCAGCTGTAAGATGGAGGAAAATAGTTCTGTCAGTGAGCACATACTCAAAATGTCTGGGTTGCATAACCGCTTGACTCAGCTGGGAGTTAATCTCCCGGATGACGCGGTCATTGACAGAATCCTTCAGTCGCTTCCACCAAGATACAAGAGCTTTGTGATGAACTTCAATATGCAGTGGATGGAAAAGACCATTCCTGAAGTATTTGCAATGCTGAAATCAGCAGAGGTAGAAGTCAAAAAGGAACATCAAGTGTTGATGGTGAATAAAACCACTAAGTTCAAGAAAGGCAAGGGTAAGAAGAACTTCAAGAAGGACGGCAAGGGAGTTGCCGCGCCCCGTAAGCAAGCTACCGGGAAGAAGCCAAAGCATGGACCCAAGCCCGAGACTGAGTGCTTTTATTGCAAGGGAAGTGGTCACTAGAAGCGGAACTGCCCCAAATACTTAGCGGACAAGAAGGCTGGCATCACAAAAGGTATATGTGATATACATGTAATTGATGTGTACCTTACCAGTACTCGTAGTAGCTCCTGGGTATTTAATACCGATGCGGTTGCTCACATTTGTAACTCAAATCAGGAGCTGCGGAATAAGCGGAGACTGGCGAAGGACGAGGTGACGATGCGCGTCGGGAATGGTTCCAAGGTCGATGTGATCGCCGTCGGCGCGCTACCTCTACATTTACCTACGGGATTATTTTTAAACCTCAATAATTGTTATTTAGTGCCAGCTTTGAGCATGAACATTGTATCAGGATCTCGTTTAATACGAGATGGCTACTCATTTAAATCCGAGAATAATGGTTGTTCTATTTATATGAGAGATATGTTTTATGGTCATGCTCCGATGGTGAATGGTTTATTCTTAATGAATCTCGAGCGTAATGCTACACATATTCATAGTGTGAATACCAAAAGATGTAAGGTTGATAATGATAGTCCCACATATTTGTGGCACTGCCGCCTTGGTCACATAGGTGTCAAACGCATGAAGAAGCTCCATGCAGATGGACTTTTAGAGTCTCTTGATTACGAATCATTTGACACGTGCGAACCATGCCTCATGGGTAAAATGACCAAGACTCCCTTCTCAGGAACAATGGAGCGAGCAACCAACTTATTGGAAATCATACATACTGATGTGTGCGGTCCAATGAGTGTTGAGGCTCGCGGTGGCTATCGTTATGTTCTCACCCTCACTGATGACTTGAGTAGATATGGGTATGTCTACTTAATGAAACACAAGTCTGAGACCTTTGAAAAGTTCAAGGAATTTCAGAGTGAGGTTGAGAATCAACGTGACAGGAAAATCAAGTTCTTGCAATCAGATCGTGGGGGAGAATACTTGAGTCACGAATTTGGCACACACTTAAGAAAATGTGGAATAGTTTCACAACTCATGCCGCCTGGAACACCTCAGCGTAATGGTGTGTCCAAACGTCGTAATCGCACTCTATTAGATATGGTGCGATCTATGATGTCTCTTACCGATTTACCGCTATCATTTTGGGGCTATGCTTTAGAGACTGCCGCATTCACTTTAAATAAGGCTTCGTCAAAATCCGTTGAGACGACACTGAAGGAAATATGCCCTAGAGGCAATAATAAAGTTATTATTTATTTCCTTATATCATGATAAATGTTTATTATTCATGCTAAAATTGTATTAACCGGAAACATAATACATGTGTGAATACATAGACAAACAGAGTGTCACTAGTATGCCTCTACTTGACTAGCTCGTTAATCAAAGATGGTTATGTTTCCTAACCATGGACAAAGAGTTGTTATTTGATTAACGGGATCACATCATTAGGTGAATGATCTGATTGACATGACCCATTCCATTAGCTTAGCACCCGATCGTTTAGTATGTTGCTATTGCTTTCTTCATGACTTATACATGTTCCTATGACTATGAGATTATGCAACTCCCATTTGCCGGAGGAACACTTTGTGTGATACCAAACGTCACAATGTAACTGGGTGATTATAAAGGTGCTCTACAGGTGTCTCCAAAGGTACATGTTGGGTTGGCGTATTTCAAGATTAGGATTTGTCACTCCGATTGTCGGAGAGGTATCTCTGGGCCCTCTCGGTAATGCACATCACATAAAGCCTTGCAAGCATTGCAACTAATGAGTTAGTTGTGAGATGATGTATTACGGAACGAGTAAAGAGACTTGCCGGTAACGAGATTGAACTAGGTATTGAGATACCGACGATCGAATCTCGGGCAAGTAACATACCGATGACAAAGGGAACAACGTATGTTGTTATGCGGTCTGACCGATAAAGATCTTTGTAGAATATATAGGAGCCAATATGAGCATCCAGGTTCCGCTATTGGTTATTGACCGGAGACATGTCTCAGTCATGTCTACATTGTTCTCGAACCGTAGGGTCCGCACACTTAAGGTTTCGATGACAGTTATATTATGAGTTTATGAGTTTTGATGTACCGAAGGAGTTCGGAGTCCCAGATGAGATGGGGGACATGACGAGGAGTCTCGAAATGGTCGAGATGTAAAGATCGATATATTGGACGACTATATTCGGACATCGGAAAGGTTCCGAGTGATTCGGGTATTTTTCGGAGTACCGGAGAGTTACGGGAATTCGCCGGGGAGTATATGGGCCTTATTGGGCCATACGGGAATAGAGGAGAGAGGCCAAAAGGAAGGAGGCCTGCGCCCCCCCTCTGGTCCGAATTGGACAAGGGGCGCAGCCCCCTTTTCCTTCTTCCTCCCCCCCTCTTTCCCCTTCTCCTACTCCAACAAGGAAGGAAGGAGTCCTACTCCCGGTGGGAGTAGGACTCCCCTTGGCGCGCCCCCTCCTAGGCCGGCCGCCCCCTCCCCCTTGCTCCTTTATATACGGGGGCAGGGGGGCACCTCTAGACACACAAGTTGATCTTCGTGATCGTTCCTTAGCCGTGTGCGGTGCCCCCCTCCACCATATTCCACCTCGGTAATATTGTAGCCGTGCTTAGGCGAAGCCCTGCGACGGTAGAATATCAAGATTGTCACCACGCCGTCGTGCTGACGGAACTCCTCCCCGACGCTTTGCTGGATCGGAACCCGGGGATCGTCATCGAGCTGAACGTGTGCCAAGAACTCGGAGGTGCCGGAGTAACGGTGCTTGGATCGGTCGAACCGTGAAGACGTACGACTACATCAACCACGTTGTGCTAACGCTTCCGTTGTCGATCTACAAGGGTACGTAGATCACACTCTCCCCTCTCGTTGCTATGCATCACCATGATCTTGCATGTGCGTAGGAAAACTTTGAAATTACTACGTTCCCCAATAGTGGCATCCGAGCCTAGGTTTTAGGTGTTGATGTTATATGCACGAGTAGAACACAAGTGAGTTGTGGGCGATATAAGTCATACTGCTTACCAGCATGTCATACTTTGGTTCGGCGGTATTGTTGGACGAAGCGGCCCGGACCGACATTACGCGTACGCTTACGCGAGACCGGTTCTCCCGACGTGCTTTGCACAAAGGTGGCTAGCGGGTGACAGTTTCTCCAACTTTAGTTGAACCGAGTGTGGCTATGCCCGGTCCTTGCGAAGGTTAAAACAGCACCAACTTGACAAACTATCGTTGTGGTTTTGATGCGTAGGTAAGATTGGTTCTTGCTTAAGCCCGTAGCAGCCACGTAAAACTTGCAACAACAAAGTAGAGGATGTCTAACTTGTTTTTGCAGGGCATGTTGTGATGTGATATGGTCAAGACATGATGCTAAATTTTATTGTATGAGATGATCATGTTTTGTAACCGAGTTATCGGCAACTGGCAGGAGCCATATGGTTGTCGCTTTATTGTATGCAATGCAATCGCGCTGTAATGCTTTACTTTATCACTACGCGGTAGCGATAGTCGTGGAAGCATAAGATTGGCGAGACGACAACGATGCTATGATGGAGATCAAGGTGTCGCGCCGGTGACGATGGTGATCATGACGGTGCTTCGGAGATGGAGATCACAAGCACAAGATGATGATGGCCATATCATATCACTTATATTGATTGCATGTGATGTTTATCTTTTATGCATCTTATCTTGCTTTGATTGACGGTAGCATTATAAGATGATCTCTCACTAATTATCAAGAAGTGTTCTCCCTGAGTATGCACCGTTGCGAAAGTTCTTCGTGCTGAGACACCACGTGATGATCAGGTGTGATTGGCTCTATGTTCAAATACAACGGGTGCAAAACAGTTGCACACGCAGAATACTCAGGTTATACTTGACGAGCCAAGCATATACAGATATGGCCTCGGAACACGGAGACCGAAAGGTCGAGCATGAATCATATAGCAGATATGATCAACATAGCGATGTTCACCAATGAAACCACTCCATCTCACGTGATGATCGGACATGGTTTAGTTGATTTGGATCACGTAATCACTTAGAGGATTAGAGGGATGTCTATCTAAGTGGGAGTTCTTAAGTAATATGATTAATTGAAATTAAATTTATCATTAACTTAGTCCTGGTAGTATTTTGCAAATTATGTTGTAGATCAATAGCTCGCGTTGTTGCTGTTGGGGAACGTTGCAGAAAACAAAAAATTTCCTACGGTTTCACCAAGATCCATCTATGAGTTCATCTAGCAACGAGTGATTGGATTGCATCTACATACCTTTGTAGATCACGCGCGGAAGCGTTCAAAGAACGGGGATGAGGAAGTCATACTCGACGTGATCCAAATCACCGGAGATCCTAGCGCCGAACGGACGGCACCTCCGCGTTCAACACACGTACGGTCAGCGTAACGTTTCCTTCTTCTTGATCCAGCAAGGGGAAAGGAGAGGTTGAGGAAGATGGCTCCAGCAGCAGCACGACGGCGTGGTGGTGATGGAGCTGCAGTACTACGGCAGGGCTTCGCCAAGCACTACGGAAGAGGAGGAGGTGTTGGAGAGGGAGAGGGAGGCACCAAAGGCAAAGGTGAGAGGTCCTCCCTTCCCCCCACTATATATAGGGGGCCTAGGGGGGGCGCCGGCCCTAGGAGATCCAATCTCCTAGGGGGGCGGCGGCCAAGGGAGGAATCCCTCCTCCCCAAGGCACCTAGGAGGTGCCTTCCCCTTCTAGGACTCTTCCTTTAGGGTTTCCCCCACCCTAGGCGCATGGGCCCTAGGGGAAAGTGGCGCCCCAGCCCACTTTGGGCTGGATCCCTTCCCACTTCAGCCCATGGGGCCCTCCGGGATAGGTGGCCCCACCCGGTGGACCCCCGGGACCCTTCTGGTGGTCCCGGTACAATACCGGTGACCCCGAAAGTTGTCCCGATGGCCGAAACAGCACTTCCTATATATAATTCTTTACCTCCGGACCATTCCGGAACTCCTCGTGACGTCCAAGATCTCATCCGGGACTCCAAAAAACATTCGGGTTACTGCATATACATATCCCTACAACCCTAGCGTCACCGAACCTTAAGTGTGTAGACCCTACGGGTTTGGGAGACATGTAGACATGACCGAGATTGCTCTCCGGTCAATAACCAACAGCGGGATCTGGATACCCATGTTGGCTCCCACATGCTCCTCGATGATCTCATCGGATGAACCACGATGTCGAGGATTCAAGCAACCCCGTATACAATTCCCTTTGTCAATCGGTATTTTACTTGCCCGAGATCTGATCGTCGGTATCCCAATACCTCGTTCAATCTCGTTACCGGCAAGTCACTTTACTCGTACCGTAATGCATGATCCCGTGACCAGACACTTGGTCACTTTGAGCTCATTATGATGATGCATTACCGAGTGGGCCCAGTGATACCTCTCCGTCATACGGAGTGACAAATCCCAGTCTTGATCCGTGTCAACCCAACAGACACTTCCGGAGATACCCGTAGTATACCTTTATAGTCACCCAGTTACGTTGTGACGTTTGGCACACCCAAAGCACTCCTACGGTATCCGGGAGTTACACGATCTCATGGTCTAAGGAAAATATACTTGACATTGGAAAACTCTAGCAAACGAACTATACGATCTTATGCTATGTTTAGGATTGGGTCTTGTCCATCACATCATTCTCCTAATGATGTGATCTCGTTATCAATGACATCCAATGTCCATAGTCAGGAAACCATGACTATCTATTGATCAACGAGCTAGTCAACTAGAGGCTTAATAGTGACATGTTGGTGTCTATCATTCACACATGTATTACGATTTCCGGATAACACAATTATAGCATGAATAAAGACAATTATCATGAACAAGGAAATATAATAATAATGCTTTTATTATTGCCTCTAGGGCATATTTCCAACAGTCTCCCACTTGCACTAGAGTCAATAATCTAGTTACATTGTGATGAATCGAACACCCATGGAATTCTGGTGTTGATCATGTTTTGCTCTAGGGAGAGGTTTAGTCAACGGATCTGCTACATTCAGGTCCGTATGTACTTTACAAATATCTATGTCTCCATCTTGAACATTTTCACGAATGGAGTTGAAGCGACGCTTGATGTGCCTTGTCTTCTTGTGAAACCTGGGCTCCTTGGCAAGTGCAATAGCTCCAGTGTTGTCATAGAAGAGCTTGATCGGCCCCGACGCATTGGGTATGACTCCTAGGTCGGTGATGAACTCCTTCACCCAAATTGCTTCATGCGCTACCTCCGAGGCTGCCATGTACTCCGCTTCACATGTAGATCCTGCCACGACGCTTTGCTTGCAACTGCACCAGCTTACTGCCCCACCATTCAAAATATACACGTATCCGGTTTGTGACTGAGAGTCATCCAGATCTGTGTCGAAGCTAGCGTCGGCGTAACCTTTTACGACGAGCTCTTCGTCACCTCCATAAACGAGAAACATTTCCTTAGTCCTTTTCAGCTACTTCAGGATATTCTTGACCGTTGTCCAGCGTTCCTTGCCAGGATTACTTTGGTACCTTCCTACCAAACTTACGGCAAGGTTTACATCAGGTCTGGTACACAGCATGGCATACATAATAGAACCTATGGCTGAGGCATAGGGGATGACACTCATCTCTTCTATATCTTCTGCCGTGGTCGGACATTGAGCTGAGCTCAATTTCACACCTTGTAACACAGGTAAGAACCCCTTCTTAGACTGATCCATATTGAACTTCTTCAATATCTTATCAAGGTATGTGCTTTGTGAAAGACCTATGAGGCGTCTCGATCTATCTCTATAGATCTTGATGCCTAATATATAAGCAGCTTCTCCAAGGTCCTTCATTGAAAAACTCTTATTCAAGTAGGCCTTAATGCTGTCCAAGAGTTCTATATCATTTCCCATCAAAAGTATGTCATCTACATATAATATGAGAAATGCTACAGAGCTCCCACTCACTTTCTTGTAAGCGCAGGCTTCTCCATAAGTCTGCGTAAACCCAAACGCTTTGATCATCTCATCAAAGCGAATGTTCCAACTCCGAGACGCTTGCACCAGCCCATAAATCGAGCGTTGGAGCTTGCACACCTTGTCAGCATTCTTAGGATCGACAAAACCTTCCGGCTGCATCATATACAATTCTTCCTTAAGGAAACCATTAAGGAATGCCATTTTGACGTCCATTTGCCATATTTCATAATCATAGAATGCGGCAATTGCTAACATGATTCGAACAGACTTTAGCTTTGCTACCGGTGAGAAAGTCTCATCGTAGTCAACCCCTTGAACTTGTCGATAACCCTTAGCGACAAGCCGAGCTTTATAGATGGTCACATTACCATCCGCGTCTGTCTTCTTCTTAAAGATCCATTTATTTTCTATGGCTCGCCGCTCAACGGGCAAGTCAATCAAAGTCCATACTTCGTTTTCATACATGGATCCTATCTCGGATTTCATGGCTTCTAGCCATTTGTCGGAATCCGGGCCCGCCATCGCTTCTTCATAGTTCGAAGGTTCACCGTTGTCTAACAACATGACTTCCAAGACAGGGTTGCCGTACCACTCTGGTGCGGAACGTGTCCTTGTGGACCTTCGAATTTCAGTAGGAGCTTGATCAGAAGTATCTTGATCATCATCATTAACTTCCTCTCTTGTCGGTGCAGGCACCTCAGAAACATTTTCTTGAGTTGCGCCATTTTCCGGTTCAAGAGGTAATACTTCATCAAGTTATACTTTCCTCCCACTTACTTCTTTCGAGAGAAACTCTTTCTCTAGAAAGGATCCATTCTTGGCAACAAAGATCTTGCCTTCGGATCTGAGGTAGAAGGTATACCCAATAGTTTCTTTAGGGTATCCTATGAAGACGCATTTTTCCGACTTGGGTTCGAGCTTTTCAGGTTGAAGTTTCTTGACATAAGCATCGCATCCCCAAACTTTTAGAAACGACAGCTTAGGTTTCTTCCCAAACCATAATTCATATGGTGTAGTCTCAACGGATTTCGACGGAGCCCTATTTAAAGTGAATGCGGCAGTCTCTAAAGCATACCCCCAAAAAGATAGCGGTAAATCGGCAAGAGACATCATAGATCGCACCATATCTAATAGAGTGCGATTACGACGTTCGGACACACCATTACGCTGAGGTGTTCCAGGCGGCGTGAGCTATGAAACTATTCCATATTTTCTTAAGTGTGCCAAACTCGTGACTCAAGTATTCTCCTCCACGATCTGATCGCAGGAACTTGATTTTCCTGTCACGTTGATTCTCAACCTCACTCTGAAATTCTTTGAACTTTTCAAAGGTCTCAGACTTGTGTTTCATTAAATAGACATACCCATATCTACTCAAGTCATCAGTGAGGGTGAGAACATAGCGATAGCCACCGCGAGCCTCAACACTCATTGGACCGCACACATCAGTATGTATGATTTCCAATAAGTTGGTTGCTCGCTCCATTGTTCCTGAGAACGGAGTCTTGGTCATTTTACCCATGAGGCATGGTTCGCACGTGTCAAATGATTCGTAATCAAGAGACTCTAAATGTCCATCAGCATGGAGCTTCTTCATGCGTTTGACACCTATGTGACCAAGGCGGCAGTGCCACAAGTATGTGGGACTATCATTATCAATCTTACATCTTTTGGTACTCACACTATGAACATGTGTAGCATCACGCTCGAGATTCATTAAGAATAAACCATTCACCATCGGAGCATGACCATAAAACATATCTCTCATATAAATAGAACAACCATTATTCTTGGATTTAAATGAGTAGCCATCTCGTATTAAACGAGATCCTGATACAATGTTCATGCTCAAAGCTGGTACTAAATAACAATTATTGAGGTTTAAAACTAATCCCGTAGGTAAATGAAGAGGCAGCGTGCCGACGGCGATCACATCGACCTTGGAACCATTCCCGACGCGCATCGTCACCTCGTCCTTCGCCAGTCTCCGCTTATTCCGCAGCTCCTACTTTGAGTTACAAATGTGAGCAACTGCACCGGTATCAAATACCCAGGAGCTACTACGAGTACTGGTAAGGTACACATCAATTACATGTATATCACATATACCTTTTGTTTTGCCGGCCTTCTTGTCCACTAAGTATTTGGGGCAGTTCCGCTTCTAGTGACCACTTCCCTTGCAATAAAAGCACTCAGTCTCGGGCTTGGGTCCATTCTTTGGCTTCTTCCCGGCAGCTTGCTTGCCGGGCGCGGCAACTCCCTTGCCGTCCTTCTTGAAAGCTTTCTTACCCTTGCCCTTCTTGAACTTAGTGGTTTTATTCACCATCAACACTTGATGTTCCATTTTGACTTCTACCTCTGCTGATTTCAGCATTGCAAATACTTCAGGAATGGTCTTTTCCATCCCCTGCATATTGAAGTTCATCACAAAGCTTTTGTAGCTCGGTGGAAGCGACTGAAGGATTCTGTCAATGACCGCGTCATCCGGAAGATTAACTCCCAGTTGAGTCAAGCGGTTATGCAACCCAGACATAGTGAGTATGTGCTCATTGACAGAACTATTTTCCTCCATCTTACAGCTGAAGAACTTGTCGGAGACTTGATATCTGTCGACTCGGGCATGAGCTTGAAAAACCATTTTCAGCTCTTCGAACATCTCATATGCTCCGTGTCTCTCAAAACGCTTTTGGAGCCCCGGCTCTAAGCTGTAAAGCATGCCGCACTGAACGAGGGAGTAGTCATCGGTACGTGCCTGCCAAGCGTTCATAACGTCTTGTTCTGCAGGGAGAACAGGTGCGTCACCTAGCGGTGCTTGTAGGACATAATCTTTCTTGGCAGCTATGAGGATGATCCTCAGGTTCCGGACCCAGTTCGTGTAGTTGCTGCCATCGTCTTTCAGCTTGGTTTTCTCTAGGAACGCGTTGAAGTTGAGGACTACGTTGGCCATTTGATCTACAAGACATATTGTAAAATATTTAGACTAAGTTCATGATAATTAAGTTCATCTAATCAAATTATTCAATGAACTCCCACTTAGATAGACATCCCTCCTGTAATCTAAGTATAACATGATCCGAGTTAACTAGGCCATGTCCGATCATCACGTGAGACGGACTAGTCAACATCGGTGAACATCTTCATGTTGATCGTATCTTCTATACGACTCATGCTCGACCTTTCGGTCTTCTGTGTTCCGAGGCCATGTCTGTACATGCTAGGATCGTCAAGTCAACCTAAGTGTTTGCATGTGTAAATCTGTCTTACACCCGTTGTATGTGAACGTTAGAATCTATCACACCCGATCATCACGTGGTGCTTCGAAACAACGAACTGTCGCAACGGTGCACAGTTAGGGAGAACACTTTCTTGAAATTATTATGAGGGATCATCTTATTTACTACCGTCGTTCTGAGTAAACAAGATGCAAAAACATGATAAACATCACATGCAATCAAATAATAATAGTGACATGATATGGCCAATATCACATAGCTCCTTTGATCTCCATCTTGGGGCTCCATGATCATCTTGTCACCGGCATGACACCATGATCTCCATCATCATGATCTCCATCATCGTGTCTCCATGAAGTTGCTCGCCAACTATTACTTCTACTACTATGGCTAACGCGTTTAGCAATAAAGTAAAGTAATTTACATGGCATTTCTCAATGACACGCAGGTCATACAAAAAATAAAGACAACTCCTATGGCTCCTGCCGGTTGTCATACTCATCGACATGCAAGTCGTGATTCCTATTACAATAGCATGAACATCTCATACATCACATATATATATAATTCATCATTCATCACAACTTTGGCCATATCATATCACAAAGCACTTGCTGCAAAAACAAGTTAGACGTCCTCTAATTGTTGTTGCATGTTTTACGTGGCTGAAATAGGGTTCTAGCAAGAACGTTTTCTTACCTACGTGAAAGCCACAACGTGATTTGTCAACTTCTATTTACCCTTCATAAGGACCCTTTTCATCGAATCCGCTCCAACTAAAGTGGGAGAGACAGACACCCGCCAGCCACCTTATGCAACTTGTGCATGTTAGTCGGTGGAACTGGTCTCACGTAAGCGCACGTGGAAGGTTGGTCCGGGCCGCTTCATCCCACAATACTGTTGAAGCAAGATAAGACTAGTAGCGGCAAGAAAGTTGACAACATCAACGCCCACAAAAAATTGTGTTCTACTCGTGCAAGAGAACTACGCATAGACCTAGCTCATGATGCCACTGTTGGGGAACGTTGCAGAAAACAAAAAAATTTCCTACGGTTTCACCAAGATCCATCTATGAGTTCATCTAGCAACGAGTGATTGGATTGCATCTACATACCTTTGTAGATCACGCGCGGAAGCGTTCAAAGAACGGGGATGAGGAAGTCGTACTCGACGTGATCCAAATCACCGGAGATCCTAGCGCCGAACGGACGGCACCTCCGCGTTCAACACACGTACGGTCAGCGTAACGTCTCCTTCTTCTTGATCCAGCAAGGGGAAAGGAGAGGTTGAGGAAGATGGCTCCAGCAGCAGCACGACGGCGTGGTGGTGATGGAGCTGCAGTACTCCGGCAGGGCTTCGCCAAGCACTATGGAAGAGGAGGAGGTGTTGGAGAGGGAGAGGGAGGCACCAAAGGCAAATGTGAGAGGTCCTCCCTTCCCCCCACTATATATAGGGGGCCTAGGGGGGGCGCCGGCCCTAGGAGATCCAATCTCCTAGGGGGGGGGGCGGCCAAGGGAGGAATCCCTCCTCCTCAAGGCACCTAGGAGGTGCCTTCCCCTTCTAGGACTCTTCCTTTAGGGTTTCCCCCACCCTAGGCGCATGGGCCCTAGGGGAAAGTGGCGCCCCAGCCCACTTTGGGCTGGATCCCTTCCCACTTCAGCCCATGGGGCCCTCCGGGATAGGTGGCCCCACCCGGTGGACCCCCGGGACCCTTCCGGTGGTCCCGGTACAGTACCAGTGACCCCGAAAGTTGTCCCGATGGCCGAAACAGCACTTCCTATATATAATTATTTACCTCCGGACCATTCCAGAACTCCTCGTGACGTCCGGGATCTCATCCAGGACTTCGAACAACATTCGGGTTACTGCATATACATATCCCTACAACCCTAGCGTCACCGAACCTTAAGTGTGTAGACCCTACGGGTTCGGGAGACATGTAGACATGACCGAGATTGCTCTCCGGTCAATAACCAACAGCGGGATCTGGATACCCATGTTGGCTCCCACATGCTCCTCGATGATCTCATCGGATGAACCACGATGTCGAGGATTCAAGCAACCCCGTATACAATTCCCTTTGTCAATCGGTATGTTACTTGCCCGAGATCTGATCGTCGGTATCCCAATACCTCGTTCATTCTCGTTACCGGCAAGTCACTTTACTCGTACCGTAATGCATGATCCCGTGACCAGAAACTTGGTCACTTTGAGCTCATTATGATGATTCATTACCGAGTGGGCCCAGTGATACCTCTCCGTCATACGGAGTGACAAATCCCAGTCTTGATCCGTGTCAACCCAACAGACACTTTCGGAGATACCCGTAGTATACCTTTATAGTCACCCAGTTACGTTGTGACGTTTGGCACACCCAAAGCACTCCTACGGTATCCGGGAGTTACACGATCTCATGGTCTAAGGAAAAGATACTTGACATTGGAAAACTCTAGCAAACAAACTATACGATCTTATGCTATGTTTAGGATTGGGTCTTGTCCATCACATCATTCTCCTAATGATGTGATCTCGTTATCAATGACATCCAATGTCCATAGTCAGGAAACCATGACTATCTGTTGATCAACGAGCTAGTCAACTAGAGGCTTACTAGGGACATGTTGGTGTCTATCGTTCACACATGTATTACGATTTCCGGATAACACAATTATAGCATGAATAAAGACAATTATCATGAACAAGGAAATATAATAATAATGCTTTTATTATTGCCTCTAGGGCATATTTCCAACAGTTGCTTCCCTGTGTTTATTTTGATATGTTCCTAGAGAAAATTGTGTTGAAAGATGTTAGTAGCAATGATGTGGATTGGATCCGTGATCTGAGGTTTATCCTCATTGCTGCACAGAAGAATTATGTCCTTGATGCACCGCTAGGTGACGGACCTATTGCAGGAGCAGATGCAGACGTTATGAACGTTTGGCTAGCTCAATATGATGACTACTTGATAGTTTAGTGCACCATGCTTAATGGCTTAGAATCGGGACTTCAAAGACGTTTTGAACGTCGTGGAGCATATGAGATGTTCCAGGAGTTGAAGTTGATATTTCAAGCAAATACCCGAGTTGAGAGATATGAAGTCTCCAACAAGTTCTATAGCTAAAAGATGGAGGAGATTCGCTCAACTAGTGAGCATGTGCTCAGATTGTCTGAGTACTACAATCGCTTGAATCAAGTGGGAGTTAATCTTCCACATAAGATAGTGATTGACAAAATTCTCTAGTCACCATCACCAAGTTAGTAGAACTTCGTGATGAACTATGATATGCAAGGGATAACGGAAACGATTCCCAAGCTCTTCGTAATGCGGAAATTGACGAAGGTAGAAATCGAGAAAAACATCAAGTGTTGATGGTAGACAAGACCACTAGTTTCAAGAAAAGGGCAGAGGGAAGAAGGGGAACTTCAAGAAGAACAGCAAGCAAGTTGCTGCTCAAGTGAAGAAGCCCAAGTCTGGTCCTAAGCCTGAGACTAAGTGTTTCTACTGCAAAGGGACTGGTCACTGGAAGCGGAACTACCCCAAGTGATTGGCAGATAAGAAGGATGGCAAAGTGAACATAAGTATATTTCATATACATGTTATTGATGTGTACTTTACTAGTGTTTATAGCAACCCCCCAGTATTTGATACTAGTTCAGTTGCTAAGATTAGTAACTCGAAACGGGAGTTGCAGAATAAACAGAGACTAGTTAAGGGTGAAGTGATGATGTGTGTTGGAAGTGGTTCCAAGATTGATATGATCATCATCGCAGACTCCCTATACTTTCGAGATTAGTGTTGAACCTAAATAAGTGTTATTTGGTGTTTGCGTTGAGCATGAATATGATTTGATCATGTTTATTGCAATACGGTTATTCATTTAAGTTAGTGAACAATTGTTGTTCTGTTTACATGAATAAAACCTTCTATGGTCATACACACCAACGAAAATGGTTTGTTGGATCTCGATTGTAGTGATACACATATTCATAATATTGAAGCCAAAAGATGCAAAGTTAATAATGATAGTGCAACTTATTTGTAGCACTGCCGTTTAGGTCATATTGGTGTAAAGCGCATGAAGAAACTCCATGCTGATGGGATTTTGGAATCACTTGATTATGAATCACTTGATGCTTGCGAACCATGCCTCATGGGCAATATGACTAAGACTCCGTTCTCCGAAGCGAGCAACTGACTTATTGGAAATAATATATACTGATGTATGCGGTCCGATGAGTGTTAAAGCTCACGGCAAGTATCGTTGTTTTCTGAACTTCACAGATGATTTGAGAAGATATGGGTATATCTACTTGATGAGACATAAGTCTGAAACATTTGAAAAGTTCAAAGAATTTCAGAGTGAAGTGGAAAATCATTGTGACAAGAAAATAAAGTTTCTACGATCTGATTGTAGAGACAAATATTTGAGTTACGAGTTTGGTCTTCAATTAAAACAATGTGGAATAGTTTCACAAACTCATGCCACATGGAACACCTCAGCATAATGGTGTGTCCAAACGTCATAACTGTACTTTATTGGATATAGTTCAATCTATGATGTCTCTTACCGATCTACCACTATCGTTTTGGGGTTATGCATTAGAGACAGCTGCATTCACGTTAAAAGGGCACCATCTATATCTGTTGAGACGACACCGTATGAACTGTGGTTTGGCAAGAAACCAAAGTTGTCGTTTCTTAAAGTTTGGGGTTGCAATGCTTATGTGAAAAAGTTTCATCCTGATAAGCTCAAACCCAAATCGGAAAAGTGTGTCTTCATAGGATACCCAAAAAGTTACTGTTGGGTACACCTTCTATCACAGATCCAAAGGCAAGACATTCGTTGCTAAGAATGGATCCTTTCTAGAGAAGGAGGTTCTCTCGAAAGAAGTGAGTGGGAGGAAAGTAGAACTTGATAAGGTAATTTTACCTTCTTCCTTATTGGAAAGTAGTTCATCACAGAAATCTGTTCCTGTGACTACTACACCAATTAGTGAGGAAGCTAATGATGATGATCATGTAACTTCAGATCAAGTTACTACCGAATCTCGTAGGTAAACCAGAGTGAGATCCGCACCAGAGTGGTACGGTAATCCTGTTCTGGAGGTCATGCTACTTGACCATGACGAACCTATGAACTATGAAGAAGCGATGGTGAGCCCAGATTCCGCAAAATGGCTTGAAGCCATGAAATCTGAGATGGGATCCATGTATGAGAACAAAGTATGGACTTTGGTTGACTTGCCCACTGATCGGCAAGCAATTGAGAATAAATGGATCTTCAAGAGGAAGACGGACGCTGATAGTAGTGTTACTATCTACAAAGCTAGAATTGTCGCAAAAGGTTTTTGACAAGTTCAAGGTGTTGACTACGATGAGAGTTCCTCACTCGTATCTATGCTTAAGTCTATCCGAATCATGTTAGCAATTGCCGCATTTTATGAAATCTGGCAAATGGATAAACAAAACTGCATTCCTTAATAGATTTATTAAAGAAGAGTTGTATATGATACAACCAGAAGGTTTTGTCAATCCTAAAGGTGCTAACAAAATATGCAAGCTCCAGCGATCCATCTATGGACTGGTGCAAGCATCTCGGAGTTGGAATATACGCTTTGATAAGTTGATCAAAGCATATAGTTTTATACAGACTTGCGATGAAGCCTGTATTTACAAGAAAGTGAGTGGGAGCACTACAGCATTTCTGATAAGTATATGTGAATGACATATTGTTGATCGGAAATAATGTAGAATTAATCTGCAAAGCATAAAGGAGTGTTCTTAAAGAAGTTTTTCAAAGAAAGACCTCGGTGAAGCTGCTTACATATTAAGCATCAAAATCTATAGAGATAGATCAAGACGCTTGATAAGTTTTTTCAATGAGTACATACCTTGACAATATTTTGAAGTAGTTCAAAAATGGAACAGTCAAAGAAAGAGTTCTTGGCTGTGTTACAAGGTATGAAATTGAGTAAGACTCAAAGCCCGATCACGGCAGAAGATAGAAAGAGAATGAAAGTCATTCCCTATGACTCAGCCATAGGTTCTATAAAGTATGCCATGATGTGTACCAGATCTATTGTATACCCTACACTCTGTTAAGCAAGGGAGTACAATAATGATCTAAGAGAAGATCACTGGACATTGGTCAAAATTATCCTTAGTGGAATAAGGAAATATTTCTCGATTATGGAGGTGACAAAAGGTTCGTCATAAAAAGTTACGTCGATGCAAGTTTTGACACAGATCTGGATGACTCTAAGTCTCAATATAGATACATATTGAAAGTGGGAGCAATTAGCTAGAGTAGCTCCATGCAGAGCATTGTAGACATAGAATTCGCAAAATACTTACGGATCTGTATGTGACAGACCCGTTGATTAAAATCATCTCACAAGCAAAACATGATCACACCTTAGTACTCTTTGGGTGTTAATCACATAAATAATGTGAACTAGATTATTGACTCTAGTAAACCCTTTGGGTATAGGTCACATGACGATGTGAACTATGGGTGTTAATCACATGGTGATGTGAACTCTTAGTGTTGAATCACATGGCGATGTGAACTAGATTATTGACTCTAGTGCAAGTGGGAGACTGAAGGAAATATGCCCTAAAGGCAATAATAAAGTTATTATTTATTTCCTTATATCATGATAAATGTTTATTATTCATGCTAGAATTGTATTAACCGGAAACATAATACATGTGTGAATACATAGACAAACAGAGTGTCACTAGTATGCCTCTACTTGACTAGTTCGTTAATCAAAGATGGTTAAGTTTCCTAACCATGGACAAAGAGTTGTTATTTGATTAACGGGATCACATCATTAGGTGAATGATCTGATTGACATGACCCATTCCATTAGCTTAGCACCCGATCGTTTAGTATGTTGCTATTGCTTTCTTAATGACTTATACATGTTCCTATGACTATGAGATTATGCAACTCCCGTTTGCCGGAGGAACACTTTGTGTGCTACCAAATGTCACAACGTAACTGGGTGATTATAAAGGTGCTCTACAGGTGTCTCCAAAGGTACATGTTGGGTTGGCGTATTTCGATATTAGGATTTGTCACTCCGATTGTCGGAGAGGTATCTCTGGGCCCTCTCGGTAATGCACATCACATAAAGCCTTGCAAGCATTGCAACTAATGAGTTAGTTGTGAGATGATGTATTACGGAACGAGTAAAGAGACTTGCCGGTAACGAGATTGAACTAGGTATTGAGATACCGACGATCGAATCTCGGGCAAGTAACATACCGATGACAAAGGGAACAACATATGTTGTTATGCGGTCTGACCGATAAAGATCTTCGTAGAATATATAGGAGCCAATATGAGCATCCAGGTTCCGCTATTGGTTATTGACCGGAGACATGTCTCGGTCATGTCTACATTGTTCTCGAACCGTAGGGTCCGCACGCTTAAGGTTTCGATGACAGTTATATTATGAGTTTATGAGTTTTGATGTACCGAAGGAGTTTGGAGTCCCAGATGAGATGGGGGACATGACGAGGAGTCTCAAAATGATCGAGACGTAAAGATCGATATATTGGACGACTATATTCGGACATCGGAAAGGTTCCGAGTGATTCGGGTATTTTTCGGAGTACCGGAGAGTTACGGGAATTCGCCGGGGAGTATATGGGCCTTATTGGGCCATACGGGAATAGAGGAGAGAGGCCAAAAGGAAGGAGGCCTGTGCCCCCCCTCTGGTCCGAATTGGACAAGGGGCGCAGCCCCCTTTTCCTTCTTCCTCTCCCCCTCTTTCCCCTTCTCCTACTCCAACAAGGAAGGAAGGAGTCCTACTCCCGGTGGGAGTAGGACTCCCCTTGGCGTGCCCCCTCCTAGGCCGGCCGCCCCCTCCCCCTTGCTCCTTTATATACGGGGGCAGCGGGCACCTCTAGACACACAAGTTGATCTTCGTGATCGTTCCTTAGCCGTGTGCGGTGCCCCCTCCACCATATTCCACCTCGGTCATATTGTAGCGGTGCTTAGGCGAAGCCCTGCGACGGTAGAACATCAAGATCGTCACCACGCCGTCGTGCTGACGGAACTCCTCCCCGACGCTTTGCTGGATCGGAGCCCGGGGATCGTCATCGAGCTGAACGTGTGCCAAGAACTCGGAGGTGCCGGAGTAACAGTGCTTGGATCGGTCGAACCGTGAAGACGTACGACTACATCAACCACGTTGTGCTAATGCTTCCGTTGTCGATCTACAAGGGTACGTAGATTACACTCTCCCCTCTCGTTGCTATGCATCACCATGATCTTGCGTGTGCGTAGGAAAATTTTGAAATTACTACGTTCCCCAACAGACACCGTATGAATTATGGTTTGGGAAGAAACCTAAGCTGTCGTTTCTAAAAGTTTGGGGATGCGATGCTTATGTCAAGAAACTACAACCTGAAAAGCTTGAACCCAAGTCGGAAAAATGCATCTTCATAGGATACCCTAAAGAAACTGTTGGATATACCTTCTACCTCAGATCCGAAGGCAAGATCTTTGTTGCCAAGAATGGGTCCTTTCTAGAGAAAGAGTTTCTCTCGAAAGAAATAAGTGGGAGGAAGATAGAACTTGATGAAGTATTACCTCTTGAACCGGTAAGTGGCGCAGCTCAAGAAAATGTTCCTGAGGTGCCTGCACCGACTAGAGAGGAAGTTGATGATGATGATCATGAAACTTCAGATCAAGTTGCTACTGAACTTCGTAGGTCCACAAGGACATGTTCCACACCAGAGTGGTACGGAAACCCTGTCTTGGAAATCATGTTGTTAGAGAACGGTGAACCTTCGAACTATGAAGAAGCGATGGCGGGCCCGGATTCCGACAAATGGCTGGAAGCCATGAAATCCGAGATAGGATCCATGTATGAAAACGAAGTATGGACTTTGACTGACTTGCCCGTTGATCGGCGAGCCATAGAAAATAAATGGATCTTTAAGAAGAAGACAGACGCGGATGGTAATGTAACCATCTATAAAGCTCGGCTTGTCGCTAAGGGTTATCGACAGGTTCAAGGGGTTGACTACAATGAGACTTTCTCACCCGTAGCGAAGCTGAAGTCCGTCCGAATCATGTTAGCAATTGCTGCATTCTATGATTATGAGATATGGCAAATGGACGTCAAAACGGCATTCCTTAATGGTTTCCTTAAGGAAGAATTGTATATGATGCAGCCGGAAAGTTTTGTCGATCCTAAGAATGCTGACAAGGTGTGCAAGCTCCAACGCTCGATTTATGGGCTGGTGCAAGCATCTCGGAGTTGGAACATTCGCTTTGATGAGATGATCAAAGCGTTTGGGTTTATGCAAACTTATGGAGAAGCCTGCATTTACAAGAAAGTGAGTGGGAGCTCTGTAGCATTTCTCATATTGTATGTGGATGACATACTGTTGATGGGAAATGATATAGAATTCTTGGAAAGCATAAAGGCCTATTTGAACAAGTATTTTTCAATGAAGGACCTTGGAGAAGCTGCTTATATATTAGGCATCAAGATCTATAGAGATAGATCGAGACGCCTCATTGGTCTTTCACAGAGTACATACCTTGACAAGATATTGAAGAAGTTCAAAATGGATCAGTCAAAGAAGGGGTTCTTGCATGTATTGCAAGGTACGAGATTGAGCTTGGCTCAATGCCCGACCACGGCAGAAGATAGAGAAAAGATGAGTGTCGTCCCCTATGCCTGGGCCATAGGGTCTATCATGTATGCTATGCTGTGTACCAGACTTGATGTAAACCTTGCCGTGCGTTTGGTAGGTAGGTACCAAAGTAATCCCGGCATGGAACACTGGACAGCGGTCAAAAATATCCTGAAGTACCTGAAAAGGACTAAGGAAATGTTTCTCGTTTATGGAGGTGATGAAGAGCTCGTCGTAAAGGGTTACGTCGATGCTAGCTTCGACACAGATCTGGATGACTCTAAGTCACAAACCGGATACATGTATATTTTGAATGGTGGGGCAGTAAGCTGGTGCAGTTGCAAGCAAAGCATTGTGGAGGGATCTACATGTGAAGCGGAGTACATGGCAGCCTCGGAGGCAGCACACGAAGCAATCTGGGTGAAGGAGTTCATTACCGACCTAGGAGTCATACCCAATGCGTCGGGCCCGATGACTCTCTTCTGTGACAACACTGGAGCTATTGCCCTTGCCAAGGAGCCCAGGTTTCACAGGAAGACCAGGCATATCAAGCGTCGCTTCAACTCCATTCGTGAAAGTGTTCAAAATGGAGACATTGAGATTTGTAAAGTACATACAGACCTGAATGTAGCAGATCCGTTGACTAAACCTCTCCCTAAAGCAAAACATGATCAACACCAGAATTCCATGGATGTTCGATTCATCACAATGTAACTAGATGATTGACTCTAGTGCAAGTGGGAGACTATTGGAAATATGCCCTAGAGGCAATAATAAAATGATTATTATATTTCCTTATTCATGATAATTGTCTATTATTCATGCTATAATTGTATTATCCGGAAATCGTAATACATGTGTGAATACATAGACCACAATGTGTCCCTAGTGAGCCTCTAGTTGACTAGCTCGTTGATCAACAGATAGTCATGGTTTCCTGGCTATGGACATGGGGATGTCATTGATAACGGGATCACATCATTAGGAGAATGATGTGATGGACAAGACCCAAACATAAGCATAGCACAAAGATCGTGTAGTTCGTTGCTGTAGCTTTTCTAGATGTCAAGTATCATTTCCTTAGACCATGAGATTGTGCAACTCCCGGATACCGTAGGAGTGCCTTGGGTGTGCCAAACGTCACAACGTAACTGGGTAACTATAAAGGTACATTACAGGTATCTCCGAAAGTGTCTATTGGGTTGGCACGAATCGAGACTGGGATTTGTCACTCCGTATGACGGAGAGGTATCTCTGGGCCCACTCGGTAATGCATCATCATAAGAGCTCAATGTGATCAAGTGGTTGATCACGGGATCATGCATTACGGTACGAGTAAAGTGACTTGCCGGTAACGAGACTGAACAAGGTATTGGAATACCGATGATCGAGTCTCGGGCAAGTAACGTACCGATTAACATAGGGAATTGAGTACGGGATTGATTAGGTCCTCGACATCGTGGTTCATCCAATGAGATCATCGAGGAGCATGTGGGAGCCAACATGGGTATCCAGATCCCGCTGTTGGTTATTGACCAGAGAGTCGTCTCGGTCATGTCTGCTTGTCTCCCGAACCCGTAGGGTCTACACACTTAAGGTTCGGTGACGCTAGGGTTGTATAGATATGAGTATGTAGTAATCCGAAAGTTGTTTGGAGTCCCGGATGAGATCCTGGACGTCACGAGTTGTTCCGGAATGGTCCGGAGGTGAAGAATTATATATAGGAAGTGTAGTTTCGGCCATCGGGAAAGTTTCAGGATCACCGGTATTGTACCGGGACCACCGGATGGGTCCCGGGGGTCCACCAGGAGGGGCCACCCATCCCGGAGGACCCCATGGGCTGAAGTGGGGAGGAGAACCAGCCCATAGTGGGCTGGTGCGCCCCCCCCTTGGGCCCCCCATGCGCCTAGGGTTGGGAACCTTAGGGGAGGGGGCGCCTCCACTTGCCTTGGGGGGTACTCCACCCCTTGGCCGGCGCCCCCCCTAGGAGATCCCATCTCCTAGGGCCGGCGCACCCCCCTAGGGGGCCTATATAAAGGGGGGGGAGGGAGAGCAGCTACACCTCAAGTCTTGGCGCCTCCCTCTCCCCTGCTACACCTCTCCCTCTCGCAGAAGCTCGGCGAAGCCCTGCTGCGATCATTGCTGCAGCCACCACCACGCCGTCGTGCTGCTGGATCTTCGTCAACCTCTCCTTCCCCCTTGTTGTATCAAGAAGGAGGAGACATCATCCGCTCCGTACGTGTGTTGAACGCGGAGGTGCCGTCCGTTCGGCACTTGGTCATCGGTGATTTGGATCACGATGAGTACGACTCCATCATCCAGAGAACGCTTCCGCTCGCGATCTATAAGGGTATGTAGATGCACTCTCCTCTCATTGCTAGTTGACTCCATAGATTAATCTTGGTGAAACGTAGGAATTTTTTTTGTTTTCTGCAACGTTCCTCAACAGTCCTATGGTGCTCTCTGTGTCACGCAAGCGTGGGGGATTCCCGCTGTAGGGTTTGCAATATGTTCATGATTTGCTTATGGTGGTTGACGTGAGTGATAGAAACACATACCCGAGTAAGTAGGTTGTTTGTGTATGGGATAAAGAGGACTTGATACTTTAATGTTATTATTGGGTTTTACCTTAATGACCTTTAGTAGTTGCGGATGCTTGTTAGAGTTCCAATCATAAGTGCATATGATTCAAGTAGAGAAAGTATGTTAGCTTATGCCTAAAATTGTAATAATGATTACCGGTCTAGTTATCGATTGTCTAGGGACAAATAACTTTCTCGTAACAAAAAGCCCTTTACTAAAACTAACTTAGTTGTATTTATCTAAACAGACCCTACTTTTTATTTATTTGCTCTGTATTATCTTGCAAACCTATCCAACAACACCTACAAAGTATTTCTAGTTTCATACTTGTTTTAGGTAAAGCGAATGTCAAGCGTGCGTAGAGTTGTATTGGTGGTTGATAGAACTTGAGGAAATATTTGTTCTACCTTTAGCTCCTCGTTAGGTTCGACACTCTTACTTACCGAAAACTGTTGTGATTCCCTATACTTGTGGGTTATCAACGACTCGCCACCGCCGTCAGCCTCGCGGCCTTTGATCGGAGGCGTCCTTCGACGATGGCAGGGGGAGAAGGATCGGAGGAAGAAGGGATGACAGTTGCGCTAGGGTTTCGTCCAAGTCACCCCGCTTGGTAGCGACGCGAGGGCGAGAAGCGACCAGCTTCCCTATGCTAAAGCCATCGTGCGTACACAAACGGACCAGCACGAGACGGGTCATGTCAATGGCGGCAACTCAGCTAACCGATCATTCTCGGTTCGATAGAACCGAACAATAAGTGAGTTCTGGTACTACGAAGTCACGTCCTTGGTAGCAGCAGATCCCAAAATGCTCCAACCAGAGTATCCGTAAGAACATCTCCTTATATGTAGAAATACCTAATTTTAGATCTTCGAGAGCAGAAAACGCTGCTCCAACAGATGATCCATATGTAAAAAAATTACATCACCACATCCTAGAGATGTAAAATTGAAAACTTCGTGATACAAATTTACATCACGAAATACATCTGATATAAAACCGTGGCCGCCCGTGAAACAACCAACCGCCAGTTCATTTGCCTTCCTGCTCGCGACCGCCCGCCCGCCCCGGCGAAAATCGCTGGCACCGCCCAAATCGCCGTTGCCGTCGCCACCGCCTCCCCGCCTGAGGGCGTCTCGCAGCCGCCCCGGCGCCGCCGTTTCGAGAAGCAGTGGCGGCTGGATTCGCCGATTCTGGCGGTCCGGCAGCCTGCATAGCTCCTCTGCGCCGGCCGCCGAGCTCCTTTCTCCTCTACGTCGCCGTCTGTAGCAGCGACCAATCCAACCGCCGGCCATCTTCTTCCACCCCGCACACAAGGTGTTCGACGGAATTCCCCAAGGTAAAAACCGACGGAAGTTGATGATTTAAATTGGGATAGGATAGTATGTTTGACGATGGTTATCTGCATTGCATTATAGATGAGCTCGGTTGACTCCTCATTCGTGGATTTGAAGAACTATGTAATAATTTGATATTGTGGACATGTATAATTTTTTATGTTGTTTTTAGATGTTTTTGGCAATATGTACGGTTGTACAGTGGCTGAACAGCACCCGCACGGCCGGTTTTAGATCTTCGTTTTGGATCATTTGTCGGAATTGCTGTTTTATTTACAATCTTCGTTTTAGACCATATTTGAAGTTAAGCCTTTTTCAGAGATGTAAAAACTCATCTTTTGGTGCTTCAAAATTTTACATTAGCGGTTTGAAGTATCAAAATATACATCATCTATTAGAAATGCTCTATCAGTACGCGTCACTAGTGCAACGGCATCGGAGTTGATCAAGGTAACAACAAGAGTAACAGTACCGGCGGCCGGTCGGTGACGACCGGGGAGTCAATCGCCGCGCCGAACAGATCACCTGGCGGGAGCGGTCGATCGCCCGGTGAGCCTCAAATAATTTTCTGCCAAGAAGATACGGTCGTCCATCAATCTGTCTTTATGCAACTGCAGTTGCAGGCCTGCAGCACACGGCCGACCCGGCGAGCCAGCCAACGACTACGACCCAACGAGGCAAAATTTCGTGTTTTGACTCTTTTCTGAAATTTATTCGAGATCTGACCCTAGGTTGAAATTTTTTCGAGATCTGACACTTTTACTACCGCCAGAGTCTATGACGATAGGGTCTAACATCCTACTGCCAGGGACTTTGGCGGTAGGAAACATCTCTACCGCCAAACGGGCTGGCGGTATCCTGCACAACCTTACCGCCAAGGTGCTTGGCGGTAAGCACGAGAACACACTGTGTTCAATACTTAAGAGAGTTTTGGCGGTAGAGCATGCAAGGTAGGCTGTTATACCCTACCGCCATGATTCCTAGCGATAGGAAATGGGTTAGATTTCAAAAAAAATATTCAAACTAGGATCAGATCTCGAATAGGTTTGGAAAAAGAGTCAAAAACACGAAATTTAGCCACCCAACCAGGGCCGGCCCTGAGGGGGGACAGGGGGGCGGCCACCCCGGGCCCCCAATGAGGAGGGGCCCCCGTATGTGTGTCCGCATTAATTAGGCCTCCGTTTTTTAGCACACTAATAAAGTTTATTGGACGGCCCAATTAGTAGCAACTACCATAGCTGGAGCAATACATCCCGGCCGTAACGCACGCATCGTAAAAAAGGAGGAACTTGAGCGAGCCATCGTGCACACATCACGCCGCGTTTCGCCTCCTGACCAAACTGCGGCAGATGGATAAGGAAGGAAGCCCGGATCGCAAGGGATCGATGCGGCTGCGCTGCGGAGCTCGGCGGCGGACTCATGCTACATTCGTCTACGGAGGCGTGAGTGTTTCAGGTAGGTCAGCGCCTTCCGCTGTTTCTGCGGTTTATTGTGATATAATTGTGGTGTAGATGTCAAACAGATCATGACGAGAGCAAGGCTCTAGATGGCGATCCCTCCCGTGAATCTAGTTTCGAGATGAATTGAGCAATGACTAACATTTGAGGTAATTAACTCTTGATTTATTCAGATGCACAACAAGCTAAGAGTTAATTTGCAGTATCATGGCACTGACGATTTTATTTTTGAAGAAGTGAATGAAATAATTTTCTTCTCACTCATATGGATTGGCTCATCTATCTTAATTTCTATTCGGAGTAACACATGCCATGAACTGAAAAATGTGCATGCCTACTCTGCATTTTCGATGCAAACTTCTTTCAGGACCATTCATGGAGTCACACGTCTCTCTAAACTTTTTTTTTCGAAAATGAGACAAGAGCTTTGCCTCATCACGTTAATTAATAAGAGTTTTACATATAATACTTGACCACAAGGCTGGTGCTACAATGAACTACTCTGGTGGCATGAAAGATCCTAAGCGTTCGGCCCCGCCTTTTCCCACAAAAGAGCATCTCTTTTCACCCGCAAAACAAAAGAGACTCTCTTTTGATCTTACTAAACATGGTATCCGGCATGGATGAATAATTTTTAAAAACCCGGGCATTTCTCTCACATCAAATCTCCCACGATGTAAGCATGAGAAGGGAAGCAAGTTCCTTATGGATGTCATCGTTGACATTTATCACGGAGTGCCACCAATACTTTACCGATTTGAAGTTGTTCCAACCTTTTGAGACCTCATACATATAATGTAGTCCTATAATTATCGTACAAGGCTCACATTAAACATGGATATGCATTTATAAAAAAACTTGATAGGCGCAGAGATCATTGTCTACTTACTCCATAAGCCATCATTTTATTTTTTTATGTTAAGGGCTCCGGATTATAGCCTCGCCCCGGGCCCCCGAATTCTTAAGACCGGCCCTGCACCCAACGGCTGTAGCTATGGCTGTACAGGAGCCTACTGTAGTAGGGAGTACGTACGGTTCCGTGGAAGCCCGCGCGTCTGATCCACATGGGTCGTCGTCTTCGCTTTTTCCCAAGGACGAGGAGAAGACAATGCCGGACCGAAACTATTTCACAAACGATGCCTGCTGGACGATTCATGCACGATAGTTAATCCACCGGCAGCGTGACTGTCTCGTGGCGGGAGCGGAGGTTGCACGTCGTCGTCACGGCGCGGCAGCGCTGTCGTCTGGCGCACTGGGGTCTCGTCTGTCTGTGGACGGCGGGAACACACGGCAGACAACGCTGGTCCGTCAGCTAGCTTTGCTGTCGTCCAAGTGTTTCCAACCTCTTGCCGCCATCCGAAAACGCACGCGCATGGTGCGCTCTGATGTGAGATCCAGCGCCTCGTCCCATGGACAAAACGCCTGGTCACATTCATTTCGCATGCATGTTGATTTTGGGGACTCATCGGAGAATGAGAATGATCATCAAAAATCCGCAGGATGGATACAGAGAACAGCAAGGCAAGAGCTGGACAGCACGTACTGCCAATCCACAACGTTTGTGGTGGGTCGGCGAGCTGCGATCCTGCGAGCCTATGCACACATCAGCCGTCTCTGCCCGCCCTTTTCGACATCTGTTGGGATCCTGCGGATCGCACGGCGTCAGAGATTCAGACGGTTAGAGCAACTCCAACGGGCCGATGCAATTGGATGACGATTTCGTTCGTTTTTTGTCCGTTTGAATCGGCCACCCGCCTTTCGTCCCTTCTCTTTCAGATTTTGGGTGGACAGCATGCCCAACGAGCCGACCCATATATGCCGTCATGGTCGGGTGGCCGCCTAAGGGCAACTCCAACGGGCCGACCCAAACGGACATGCATTTTGTCTGCTTTTTGTCCGTTTGGGTCGGCGAAATGGACAGCCGCGTCCGCTTTTTGATTTGTGTCTGCAGGTGCGCCCAACGGGTGGCCTAACACATTTTTGCCATGTCCGCCCTGGCATTTTGTCGAACATGTAGCAGGTAGCGGAGACGAGCGTCGGAGGGGAGAGGGATGAGCATGCGGCGGCGCTCACGGCAGCTGGCCCAGTACGCAACGGCGAGGTGCGCGGCCGCGAGCGGCAGGGACAGCAGGACCATGGGAGCCGGCTAGGCGAGACGACGAGCGGGGCCGGCGGAGCCGGGGGGCGCGAGGCGGCGAGTGGAGCCAGCGCGCGGGAGGACGCTGGGCTCGGTCGTGGGAGCCGGCGCAGGCGGGCGTGGCTGGCAGAAGCCAGCGCGGAGCCAGCAGGCGACCGGGCGGCACAGCCGGTAGGCCGGGTTCGGAGCAGCCGGAGCGACTAGGGGCGTGACTCGGCGTCCGGGTGTGGGAGCGGAGCAGACCGGAGCGGCGAGTGGCGGCAGTCGGCGTCCGGGTGCGTGGCGCGGAGCAGCAATCAGCCAAGGCGACGCGGACGGAGGAGTCCGGGTTGCGGGCGGAGACCTGCCCGGTCCGTGGAGGCGACCCGCAGCAGCGCGGCTCGGGTAGAAGAATCGCAGGAGCCGGGCGCACCCCAGTGGTGCTCGGGCACAAGCAGCGGCATGCATGCAGTTGGAGCAGAGGCAAGGCTGTGGACGGATGGCGGGGAGTCGGCGGCGACCGAGACCAGCCGGAGGCGGACGGCGCAACTGAGCAACAGCCGGAGCTGCGTGGAGAGGAGCATGGGCGGGAGGGCAAGGTCAAGGAACACGACGAGTAGGGGCGGCGCGCAGACGAGCAGCGGGGAGGCGAGCATGGCGACGAGGAAGAAGGCCGTCTTGGCGAGCATGGCGAGACGAGCAGCAGCCCGCGCCCTTCTCCGGCGCTGCCCCGGCTCCGGCACTGTCCCGGTTGGTGGGCTGGAGCAGGGTGGGTGGGTGGGTGGGAGAAGAGAGAGGAAAGGAGGAGATAGATGGGATGGATGGTTGGATGACATGTGGGCCACGCAGCGCATGCAGTGGGCAGAGGCGGACGAGGAGAGCAAAGAAAACGTCCGCTTTGTGTCCGCCGCTGACCCAAATGTGACCAAAATTAGAGACGGAACACGGATACAAAGCGGACGCAAAATGGAAATGGGTCTCTGCGTTGGGCTGTCGTTTTTGTCCGCGCAGACCCAAACGGACATGGGCGGACGAAATGGGTCGCCCCATTAGAGTTGCTATAATATTTACATTAATTTGCATTCAAACATATTGTCAAATAACATAGTTTTACCGAATAAAAATATTATAGTTTTACATGCCGGGTACAAATAAAAATGTTTCACATAGTTTTGCAGCCGAATAAATGAAGATACATCTATTGGTTGCCAACATGAGCCCATATATGCTCAACCAAATCATTTTGCAGCTGCACGTGAGTTTCTCAATCACATGTCTTCATGAATTTGGGTGAACTGTTCAAACGTTGCCGCTACTTCATGCTCAGACATAACATTCTCACCCTGAAACTGAAACCCTTGATCGTACAGACGTTTCGGGCGCTCGTCTTCTACGATCATATTGTGCATGATCACACAAGCAGTCATCACCTCCCACAGTTTCTGCGTGCTCCAGGTATTAGCAGGATACCGAACGATGCCCCATCGAGATTGCAAAACACCAAAGGCACGCTCGACATCCTTCCTGGCACTCTCTTGCTCCTGGGCAAATCTTTTTTTTTCTCTTCGACAGAGTTGGATATTGTCTTGACAATAGTGGTCCATTGAGTATAGATACCGTCATCCAGGTAGTATCCTTTGTCGTAGTTGTGGCCGTTGACAGTAACCCTGAAACACCGGCGAGCGCTGAAGCACGTTGATATCATTGTGTGATCCAGCCATGCCAAAGAAAGAGTGCCAGATCCAGAGATCTTGAGACGCCACGGCTTCTAGGATGATAGTGCAAGCCCTGACATGCCCCCTATACTATCCTTGCCAAGCAGAAGGACAGTTCTTCCACTCCGAGTACATGCAGTCTATGCTGCCAAGCATCCCTGGGAAGCCCCTTCTGGCATTCATCGCCAACAAACGGGCTGTATCTTCAGCCATCGGCTCTCTCAAGTACTCAGGGCCAAACACAATAATAACAGCCTTGCAGAACTTATACATGCACTCTAGGCATGTAGACTCGCTCATAGGGACGTACTCGTCAATGAGATCACCGGGCACTCCGTATGCAAGCATTCGGATAGCGGCGGTGCATTTCTGATAAGAGAAGAAACCAATCTTGCCGACGGCATCCTCTTTGCACTCGAAATAGTCATCATAGCCGACCACTCCCTATCTAATACGGTCGAAAACATGCCTACTCATACGGAAACGGCGGCGGAATTTGTGATGTTTGAACAACGGGTTTGTTGTATCAAAGTAGTCCTTCCAAAGAGGGAAATGCCCGCTCTCTCGGTTGCGATTCAACGCCGGTAGGTGGCCCGGAATGGAGCCACAAAACAACGGCCGCTGGCTGTTGAGGTGGTGATGGACCAACACGGCAACCAATATCTCCTACTCGTCGTGCTGGCAGAGTCACCGGCAAAAAAGGGCGACGGCGTCGGCGACAAAGGAGGCAGGCGAGGGTTGCTGGGGGGTGGGGGCAGGCCAATGAGCCACCGACCCACGGGCCCGGAGAAAGGAGAAGGCGAACGTGTGCGCGTCCGTCGCGTGTCCGCGCCGACGCAAATTCGGCTAAAAAATGGGCCCAAAATGGGTCGCCCGCGGACGAAAAGCAGACGCCCGTCCGTTTGGTTCGGCGCGTTGTGCCGATTTTTCTGTCCGCGCCAATCCAAACGAACAGCGGCGGACGAAATGGGTCGCCCCATTAGAGTTGCTCTTAGGCATATAGTTTTATACGTATGTAATCTCAACTGTTTTATCTCTATCTCTCTTCATTAAACCTCTTGATACTAATACTTCAAGCAGACTGATGTATTTTTGTTGATTGCAAAACTAATGAAAAGGATTGTGAGGCCGTCTGAAGAAAACCCTCTTGATCCTATCTCGTGTAACACATTTGCATCCTAGCGATCGGGTTAAACTTAAATCACGACAGGGGTGTTTCCTGTCCATTGATCAATATAACCAAGCGGCTCCTCCACGGAGTAGGAACACTTCCACAATCCCTACATGGTCATGGTATACAGAGCCAGCCTCTTCCTATCAATCTAGTTTCCACAAAATCAATCTAGCCATGTCTTCCATCTCGGCTCCTGTTGTTCTGAACCCAGGGCAATCACCGACTGTGAAACTAACAAGGGGTATTACCTCCTATGGAAGGCCCAGATCATGCCGGCCCTGCGAGGAGCACAAGTCACCGGACTCCTGGACGGCACCGACGCCACGCCTCCAAAGATGATGGAGCGGTAGCAGTCGGACAAGAGCACATCCATTGTGCCGAACCCGCTCTATGGGCATGGCTATCCATTGAACGAGCGATTCAGAGGCCCATTGACACGTAACTTATGCCTCCAAAACATTCGCTCATTGCAGTGGATCATGTCTGTCGACACCTACACACGCCTCCAAATGATCGACGTTCTCTTAACAAAACACCAAACCATTAGAAAAGCATCAGACAAAAGGAGTACACACACGGTTTCTTAGGAGGGAAAAGACAAATGTCAGGTAGTTTATGTTTTTCTCGCAAAAGAACGTAATTTTAAGTTTAATGATGTCTATAA
The DNA here is from genome assembly GCF_003073215.2 of Triticum urartu. NCBI lineage: Eukaryota > Viridiplantae > Streptophyta > Magnoliopsida > Poales > Poaceae > Triticum > Triticum urartu. The sequence goes on from NC_053024.1 coordinate 96,338,371, forward strand.
TATGCGTCAACGAGTGGTGCTAGCTCTTTCTCCTTCGTGGTGGCTTGGCCACGGTTGAGGGCTCCGTCGTCTCCAAGCAACGCTGTGTTTTTTCATTTGTAGTTTGCTTGGAGTTATTTGGGGTGGCTTGCTAATACTCAGGCCCTTTATATCATGTCTTGGGTGTGTATTATTGTGTCATTTTGTATGTAATTGAATGTTGTTGATCATTGCTTTTATATATAAAATGGGCCAAAGCCTTTGTTGATATATGGTCGAACTGAACCAAGAACATTTGTGTTGTATAGGTTTCATCTTGGTAGGTTACTGAAACCGGATGGGCTAAGTTAAAACACGGATGTTTCCTTTTGTCCAGGCTACTAGATATGTTTGAAGTGGCATGATTTTTCAAGACCACACGGGAGACAGTTCATCGTGCAGGTGCCTTCAACATTGGTCGTCTGTCATGGAGGCCGAATTATATTCGATGGAAGAAGGCATGTCTCTAGTCACACAGTGGAACCAACTCACAATGCATATTGAGAGTGATTGTTTTGAAGCGGTTAACATATTGAGAAAAGAAGGTATGGACTGAAATACAAGTTATTTCTCGTAAATTTTTTAGACAAGTTACGCAAATGGTCACTCAAATAGATCAAAAAAGAAGGACATTCTTATCCTACGTGGATAAGTTAAAAAATGAGGGGATGTTGAAATTTCTGCGAAACTGACGTGCCATAGAACAGAGAATATTTGGCAATGTTGACCAACTCATAAAATTATTAGAAATAATCCCATGCAACTCTACGATACAAAGACGGGAGGACCCCGACGACTTCACGTGATGCGACCTGTTCCGTCTATTTCCCTCAACAACAACAAAAAGACATGTTCCGTCTAGTCTAAACGGCTGGTGCATATGTATGTGAAGTGGTCAACCGGTCTACACCCTAGTGCCCGGTAACTGCTCTGTATGTACGTAACGAAAGCCGTTTTTCTTCCGCGACGGGCATGCCGTATGCTCGTTCGTGTTAGTAGTTTACGAGTAGTCAGTTTTAGTAGGAGTGAAGTCCGTTTTAAACCTTGATGTTGTAGAGCATGACATAAATGAACTTCAACATTTGAATTCCTAAAATTGGTATCCTAACCTCATCGATCCCGGTCTCAATAAACCTTCAGAAAGTTTAAGGAGTGGATTTGATGATGTTGCGTTCACAGACCGGGATTGCTGTCTTTGACCAAGTTATTGACTAGCCTCTCCATACCTAAAAATATTCCCTGCCTAGTCCATCTCCTTCCTCCTGTTCCCATTCGATCCGCCGCCGCCAGAGACGTTCGACCCCGCCTGTGCCCCTGGCGAGCTTGCCCTCGACCACTGCCCCACGCAGCCTGTTGGAACTCGCACTGCTTGCCGTCGGTCAGATCAACGTCAAACGCCGCTGCAACTAGCCAGAACAAGCACGTACGTAGCTAGCTAAGCAGACAAGCAGTAGATGGATGCTTTTCACGCAGGCTAGCTTATGAAGCGAACTAATCTCCGACGGCTAAGTTAATTGATCTGTAGAGACAAGAGAAATAGAGCACGCATAAGATTGATCTTTTTCCCCCTCTGCCGTAGCTTCCCTGGGGATTTTCTCCTTTATTTATAATAGCTGAATTACAAAGACTCCAACACAACCACGTGACTAGTTGCCGACTTGGACTACCAATACGTATAATACCTTGACTCTGTCTAACTTAACACATACGTTTGGAATACCTAACAATCTCTCCCTAATCCAAACTTGTCTACTCATCAACTCGACCACGACAAGTCTAATTGGCTCTCCCCAATTGTAACTTGGCGAATTTACAGACCAACTCAAATATGCCTTCGACTACCCAGTCTTACTAGTAACCTATGAAAAACATCACCCGATGGACTTCACCATCCACCCTAGCAAGATACATGCCAACTCCTTGTGGATCACACCACCCTGTGCACTACACCATGCACTCCAGCCTCATGTAGAGACATGGCCTCATTGAAGAGAGTCACCTTCACTGGTTTACGCCCCCCCATATTTGAACTTGATCCTCTCGTCGAGACACATAGACGACCTAGATGCGCTTCATCTTCAACGCCTCCTCACAGAGACGAGCACTTGGACATAACGATGACGACGGCGACTGACCGACCAACCAAGACATGTTGACTCACACGACTCCTTGACTCATCCGACTTCCCCGGACGACGATCTTCACGACTCTTCCCGGCACCGTACCTCGGCACCACCGCTCACGTCAACGATCTTCTTCCACCGCCTTCCTGACGACAGCCCGCCGTCTCACTCCTTGTCGCTCCACCAAACGACGATCGCCAGAACCATCTTATCGCTGCATCACCCAGCGACAACATCGCCCGCCCCGAGGCACTAGTCGGGTCGCGACCCCGGGGCAAGCGCGGCTTAAACCCGACCTAGCTCTGATACCACTTGTTGGAACTCGCACTGCTTGCCGTCGGTCAGATCAACGTCGAACGCCGGTGCAACTAGCCAAAACAAGCACGTACGTAGCTAGCTAAGCAGACAAGCAGGTAGATGGATGCTTTTCACGCAGGCTAGCTTATGAAGCGAACTAATCTCCGGCGGCTAGGTTAATCGATCTGTAGAGACAAGAGAAACATAGCACGCATAAGATTGATCTTTTTCCCCCTCTGCCGTAGCTTCCCTGGGGATTTTCTCCTTTATTTATAATAGCTGAATTACAAAGACTCCAACACAACCATGTGACTAGTTGCCGACTTGGACTACCAATACGTATAATACCTTGACTCTGTCTAACTTGACACATATGTTTGGAATACCTAACACAGGCACGGCTCACTGTTGCCGACGAGGACACCGCAGCGCCGCCGCGTTCTTCTCTTTCCTCCTTCGTCTCCCTTCTCCCTCCCGAGCACGTGCAGCGCATGCACGGCCGACGACCGCGCCTTCACGGTCTGCGCCAATGACCGCCTTCCCTGGCCGCCCGTCCAGCTGCTTTAAACCCGCAGACCACCTCGCTGTTGACTGCTGCTGCTCCTCCATCCCTGTGCGGCGACGTGGGGTTGCCAATGGAGCACTCGCCGGTGACGGTGACTCGAGGACCGGAGGATGCCGGTACTTGGCGGATCAGCGGCTACGCAGATCAATCAAGGATTGTCGAATGGTAGTTTGATATACGTGCATAGCTAGCTACGTGGCAAAACGAAAATATTGCGCTGATTGATCAACTAGCTAGCCTCAAGATCGATACAGCAGGCTTTGGTAGCCAGCTTGCGACGTACGTGTACGTGAGTGTTTTCTCCTGAAAGAATTGATCAAGCGTGGCTTGTGTATTTGCACGTCTCGCCGGAAAGCAATCCACAGGTCATACTGCTTCGCCAGTGTACGTACGCATTCGACCGCCGGAAAGTAGTCGCCGTGGAGCGATCGGGGCCTAGTCAACAACGACATCAGGCCATGCACGGCTAGCCGCGCTCAGGCACATCTACATGATCCCCGTCGCCGCCTGCTCCATATGCAGTGCCGCAGCCAGGTTCGGCGACGCAGCGGCGTGCGCATGCACCAGCGTAGGCTTAGGAAGTGCACGACTCGTACCCAGAGTTCTCTGGTTTAAAATTTAAATATTTAGTATTTCTCTATTTCTTTCTAATGCTGACAGGTGGGCCCTTAAAACATGTGCTGCATAATTCACTCATCCCAGCTTTTTCTGTTTGGATACGGCCTAAAGGTCAAAAACGACCGGGATCGAAGAAGTCAGGGTATCAATTTCAAGGATTTGGACGTCAAAGTCCATTCACGACGTGCTCTACAATTTCAGGGTTTAAAACAGGCTTCACTCGTTTTAGTAGCCAGCCCTTGGAGGTTAGGCACCGTGCCGTCCTGCGTATACGGGCGGACCAGCACGGGACGGATCATGTCAATGGCGGCAACTCGGTTGACCTGCCGTTCCCGGCTAGAAACCGAGTAATAATAATGAGTTCTGGGAGGGAGCTCACGCACAATCTCCCCCTAGGGCCCCACGGCTCCCTGCCCATATGCCCACCCGCGCGCTCCCCACCGGCGCCGGCAGCGGCGGCCGCGGCTCCCTGCGCTGACCATGGATTCGCCTCCTGGTTCATGCCCCTGCCTCCGCCGCCTGCTGGCCGTCCTGGTGGCGTGGTCTCGCTGCTGCGGCGGCCCCTCTCCAACCTGGGTTCGTCCACCCCGCCATCATCAGATCCAGATCCCCTGCCGGACGGCCTCGGCACATCCGCTGCCTCTGTGGAGTTCGTCCCAGACTCGCAGCCACTCGCGGCGTCTTCGAGCCGGGCGGCGGCTGGCCTGGCGCTTGGCGCCCCCGCTGCTCCTGCTCCGCGCCTTGAAGTTTTGGTTGGTGGTGATCTTAACTACGCGGGTGCAGGGCAGCTGCCATCCTCCATCCCTGCTTCTACTAATGCATCTTCAATGCCGGGGATTCGGTCCGACGCGGGGCGCGAGGCTGAGGTGACCGGCGGCTGGCAGCTCGTCACGTCGCGTAAAGGTCCGCGCGCTCCGGCTCAGCCCGCCCCTGCATTCAAGCTTGCGCGCATCCCCCGATGGCTTCTAGGCCGGTGTTGTAGGTGTCTCCACTGCGGGCATAGGGCGGAGGCTTGCCGTGACCCGCTGCGGTGCTCCCGTTGCCTTCAAAACGGCCATAAATCGCTTGGCTGTAGGAACCAGTGGATGCCATTAAACCTTCTGGACTGCAACGGCGTGCCTCCACCCCCTCTCCCTCGGCCTGCTGCTGCCATCCAGGTTGCGCCTCCCCGTCCTGGTCGTGGCTGGGAGTCTCCCCTGTGCACGATGCCGCCTCCTACCGCCCCTGCTGCGAGGGGGCCTCGCGTGGGTGATGCGTCGCTCCGTCCGGCGGTGGACTACGTCGTCGTCCCGGCGACACCCGAGATGCAGGCTGAGGCTGCTGTCCTCTCCACCAACGGGGCTGTTGCCTGGCTTGAAGGCGCTAGGCAGGGCGTTTCCTGCCAGCAGGTGGCCGCCGAGCTGGCAACGGCCTTGGGCGCACAGCGGGCCAACGTCGAGGTCGTCGAGCACTACCCCGAGTAGTTCTTCGTCCGCTTCATGCACCAGCACCACTGTGCTCTAGCGGTGTCCCGTGGCCATCTCTCTGGCGCCGGCCACCTCATCTATGTCAGGGAGTGGCGGCTCGAGGCGCACGCCGACAACGAGGACCAGCTTCACCACGTCCGCCTCTGCTTAGAGGGCGTCCCGCTCCATGGCTGGAACAGCTACATCGCCACCTTCCTCATCGGTCGCGGCTGCTCCCTCGACTACATCGAGCTGCGCTCCCTGCGGAAGGAGGACACGAGGGACTTGGCCCTCTGGGCATGGAAGGCCGACCCCAACGCCATCCCCAAGGTCAAATGGCTGACCCTGCCAGCGCATGGCCACCGTCGTGGTGGGCGGCGCGGGCTCCGGCATCGCGTCATCATCCACCTCGACCTCCTTGAGGACCACTCCAAGGCTGGTGACGACGACGACAACCCGCCACCACCGGACGTCCATGAGTTTACCTGGTACCGCAAGTGGGTTGATGGCACATACGTCCCAAGGGAGCGGCAACAACCTCGGGGCGATGCTCTCCGACACTCTGGCAGGCGCGACGATAAAGGCGACCGTGACGGGAGGCGCGGGCGTGATGACGGTCGTGCACGGGAGACTTGGGGTGCCAGGGTGCGGCGCTCGCTCTCTCGCAACGCACGCGATCGTCAACGTGATGACGGCCAGGACCGCACCAGGGAGCGCTCCGGTGGCCGCCGTCGGGAGGGAGGCGCCCCTGCACCCGCTCTGGCCCCTTCTTCGGGTGCCGCTGCTTCTGCTCTCCTGCGGAGCTCGGGGTCGGGCAGCGAGCTGCCGGACCGTGCCTGGGAGCTTCTGGCCATCCAGGGTCCGGAGCAGGCTGATGGACGCGGCCGAAGCCCTGTGCGGCATGTCTCACCTTGCTCGGCGCGGCGCCGCTCTCTGGAGGAACGCACCCCGCCGGTGTCCCCCCTGCTCTCTCCAACCACGGTGCTGCCGCCCAGCCCCACATCCAGGCATCCTGAAGCCTCAAGCTCTGCGCTACTACAGGTGGTGCCGAATCAGTCCCTGCTTCAGTTGTGCTCTCCAGTTTCGTTGGAGAGGCCTCTGATGTCTCCTTCCAGGCTATCTGGATTTCAGTCCTCTCCAACACCGCCCCTCATCTGCGTCGGCCATCTACAGCGCACTCCCTCGCCGGTGCGTGGTCGACAAGAGAAGACCCCTGAAGATCATGTGGAGTCACTCTTTGAGGTGCGGCAGCAGAACATTTTTGCCACTCCTCCATCGCCACCTCCAAGGCCTCCTACGGCTCGTCGGAAAACGCTGGCCGGAGTGCAAATCTCCAAGAAGGGTGGTCTCTCGCTGCAGAGAATCAAGCGGCCTGGTGCTAGTGTTGTTGCTCTGCCAGCGGCCAAAGTTGCAGAAAAATTGGTTTGCCGCACGCTAGGAATCACCAAAGATGGCAAAGATGTGACAGAGGGAACTTTGGATGAGTTTACTTCCAAGTTCAAGGACCAACTAGCTCCTGAAGTGATCATGGCTATGAGAGAATTTTTCCATCTTGATGACCCGGCTGTCAACGGGGTCGAGGACGCCCTGCTTGATCATGGTGGTGAGGGAGCACTGGAGCTCGCTCAGCCCGGGGGTGCAGCTACTCAAAATGATTGATGTCTGTAGTCTGCATGTTAGGGTGCTAATGGCGCTTATGTTAGCCCAACTTCTTAGTGCACCGGGTAGTGCTTGGACTACTTTTAGTGTTCTTCCTAGTAATGTGCGTGTGCGTTGTATCGGGAGGGTGTGGCCCCTTACTATGCTATCTTGTTTGCTTCAGTGTCCTATTGTCTCTGCAATTGTTCTTCAAGTCCTGCTGGCTACTTTCGACTGCTATGCCTGGCAGGCCACAAGTGTTTTTTTGTGTGACATATGATGACACATCCCATCAACACCTTAAGTTGGAATGTCCGTGGACTCAACTGCCCAGCTCGGAAGGCAACGGTTAGTGCAACGATTGCCGCCTCCTCTTGCCAACTAGTCTGTCTTCAAGAGACAAAGCTTGACAACGTTGATAAATTCGTCGCTGCCTTCCTGGGTGGCAACAGACTTCAAAGTTTTGCGCAACGCCCAGCGTTGGGGACCAGAGGAGGGATCCTACTCCTATGGGATGACAACGTTCTCGACGTCTCCGATATCACCACATCGGCTTATTGCCTCTCTGGCATGGTCCATATTCGTGCGACCGACGTCTGCTTTAGGGTCACGTTCGTATATGGGCCAACTGACCATGCCTGCAAAGATGCTTTCTTCGCCGAGCTCATCTCCCACAAGCCACCCAATGGGATTGCATGGCTGGCCCTTGGGGATTTTAACCAAATTTATCGCGCTAGGGACAAAAACAAGAGAAATTTTAACCGGAATAGGATCAATCGCTTCCGGACTGCCTTACAATCTTGTGAGCTCAAGGAAATTCACCTACAGAATAGGCGCTTCACTTGGAGTAATGAGCGGGACAACCCAACTCTTTGCAAGCTCGACTCCTTCTTCTGTAATGCGGAGTGGGATATGGCCTTCAACACCCATGTGCTACATGCTTTGTCGTCTTCCCTCTCCGACCATTGCCCCCTCCTGCTCGCGGATGACAAAGGGCCTAGAAGGCCAAGATCTTTCAAGTTTGAAAACTTCTGGGCTTCTTTGCCTGGATTTTCCGAGGTGGTGCAAAAGGCATGGGACGAGCATGTTGGGCATTCGGAACCGTACCAGGTCCTTTTTCACAAGCTCAAAAAAACCGCGACCCGGCTTACTAAGTGGAGTAAGAATCTTTTCTCCAAGGCTAAGGCCCAACTACATGCGGCCCTACTTGTGATTCTTCACCTTGACATTGCGCAAGAGGCGAGGGACCTTTCTCCCGAGGAACGTGATATACGTTCGAGGCTCAAGCGGAGGGTGATCAGTTTGGCGGTTCTTGAGAGAACTCAAAAAAGTCAATGTGCTCGGTTGGCAAACTTGAAGCACGGTGATGCAAACACAAAATTCTTCCACCGCCGCATCAATGCCAGAAGAAGGAAGAATCACATCCATCGGATTAAGCACGCTCATGGGTGGGTGACTGAGCACAAGGAAAAAGAGAAGATCATCCATGACCACTTCTCCAAGATCATGGGTAGGGGAAATAGTTCCAACAAAGACTTCAACTGTGAGGAGCTTGGGATCGAGACCCATGACTTACACGCCTTGGGTAACTCCATCACAGAAGAGGAGGTTTGGGCGGCCATAAAGGAGATGCCTAGCGATAAGGCGCCCGGTCCGGATGGTTTCACTGGGATCTTCTTCAAGAAGTGTTGGGGCATCATCAAGCATACGGTCATGAGGGTCATCCAGCGCTTTGACTCCCTCCACACATCCAATCTGCAATGGGTGAATTCCGCCAATGTTGTTCTTTTGCCCAAAAAGGAGGGCGCGGAAGGCATCTCCAATTATAGACCTATCAGTCTCATCCATGCTCTCGCCAAAATTATTGCCAAGGTCTTGTCACTTCGGCTTGCTCGTCTCATGGATGGCCTTGTCTCCAACGCACAAAGTGCTTTCATCAAGAGGCGTAGTATCCATGACAACTTCATGTGCATCCGGAACTTTGCCAGGAGATTACATAAGTGCAAGACCCCTGCTCTACTCTTCAAACTGGACATAAGAAAGGCCTTTGACTCTGTTAAGTGGGAATACTTTTTGGATCTCCTCCAGCGCATGGGGTTCCCGGACAAGTTCCGGGCTTGGATTGCCGCGCTGCTTTCCTCGTCTTCGTCCCGCATTCTCTTAAATGGGATCCCCGCCCCCCACCCCCCATTAAGCACGGTGCCGGGTTTCGGCAGGGGGACCCCATTTCCCCATTGCTTTTTGTCATCGCGATTGATCCACTGCACAAGATTCTGGATTTGGCAACCCGGAAAGGCCTCCTTCACAAGATTCGTGGGCGAGGGCCCATGGTGAGAACCTCCCTATATGCGGATGATGCCGCCGTTTTTTTGGCCCCCATCAAAACGGACATCGACAACCTTGCGTCCATCTTGAGAGGCGTTGGGGACATCACTAGCCTTTGCACCAACTTTCAGAAAAGCTCTGTCGTGCCAATCAGATGCAATCATCTTAACCTTGGGCAAATTCTTCAGACCATGCCGGCAACTCGTGCTACCTTCCCGGTGAAATATCTAGGCTTGCCACTCTCAGTCTGGCAACTGAGAAAGGTGGATTTCCAATACCTTGAGGACAAGGCGGCTGGCAAGTTGGTCACGTGGGACGGCCAAAACGTCACCACTATTGGTCGCACAACACTCGTCAAGTCGGTCATCTCCTCCCAAGCCATATACTCTCTCACGCCTCTCATTGTTCCACCAAGCACGCTCAATAGCCTCAATAAGTTGGAGAGGGCTTTCCTGTGGTCCGGAGCGGACAAGACAACAGGAGCCAAATGCAAAGTGAACTGGAAAATGGTCTGTAGGCCAAAGGAGTATGGGGGTCTAGGGGTACTCAACACGGAAAAGTTTGCGCGTGCTCTACGCCTTCGATGGTTGTGGTACGAATGGAAGGCTACCCACAAGCCTTGGGTGGGTTTTGGTAACCCTTGCACTGATGAGGACCTCGAGTTTTTCTACGCCTCTACAATCATCACTGTTGGTGACGGCGCAAAGACGCCGTTCTAGGGCTCTCCTTGGCTGCTTGGGCGGAAGCCCAAGGATATTGCGCCGTTAATCTTTGAGGCCTCAAGGAGAAAAAATTGGAGGGTGCGGGAGGCTCTCAAAGGAAATGCTTGGATTCTCAAAATCAATCCCAACTCCGTTCTCACCGTTGGTCACATTTGTGAATTCTTCACTCTTTGGATGCTTGTCCATGACTTTCGCCTTGATGAGAAAGTCGAAGATGATATCACTTGGAAGCACGCGAATGATGGGATATACGCGGTGGCCACCGCGTATAAGGCTCAGTTCCTTGGGTTGATTCTTTCACCCATGGATCACATGGTTTGGAAGGCTTGGGGCCCCCCCCAAGGTTAAATTCTTCGCTTGGCTAGCTATACAAGACTGTATTTGGACCGCCGATCGGTTGGAGAGACGTGGTTGGACAAACTGTGGGCTTTGCCAACTATGTAAGAGAGAGCAAGAAACAGGGCCACACCTCTTCTTCAAGTGTCGGTACACGCTGAGGCTTTGGAGAGCTATCATCGAGAAGCTTGGGCTACATCACGTCAACACCTCCGAGTGGCATCTTGATGATTCCGTTAACGCGTGGTGGGACAAACGGACCGATAACCGCAACCCAAACCGGCATGCCATGACCTCCCTCACCATGCTCATCTCATGGACCATTTGGAACGAGCGGAATGCTAGAGTATTTCGCCAAAAATTTGCACCACCACCTGTTCTCCTTGGATCCATTCTTGAAGAAGCAAAGCTATGGGTTACTGCCGGTGCAAAAAAACTTGGGACTGTAATTTTTCGGGAGTAGTTGTCATGCCGTTCTGCGTGGGGTGTTATGTAAAACTCTAAACGCTATTCTCTTCTTATTTAATAGATGAGGCAAATCTTATGCCTCCGTTTCGAAAATAATAATAATGAGTTCTGGTGCCGCGGAGTCACGTCGTTGGTACCAGCAGTTAACCCAAGATGCTCCAACCAGAGTATCTGTAACTGTATTTTTTTTAAAAAAAATCGCGGGAAATCTGTAACTGTATAGTAGGACCGAGAAAGCTTATCGGGCCTGTCTATCATGCGACAGTATAGGAGTTGGCCATGGCAACGATATGAGTAACCGTACCGGCGGCCGGTCGGTCCGGGACGACCGGGTAGTCAGTCGCCGCGCCGAACAGACCGGACGGAGCGGTCGATCGCCCGGTTAGCCTCAAATAATTTGCTGCCAAGAAGATACGGCCGTCCATTGTTCGGTCTATTATATGTGCAGCCGCAGCTGCTGCGCACATGATCGGCTCAGGCGAGTCAGCCAATGACCACGACCCAACGGCTGTAGCTGTGGGTATATAGGAGCCTACTGTAGTAGTGCTAGCTCGTACGTACGTATAGTTTCGCTGAAGCCCGCGCGTTTAATCCACAGGGGTCGTCTTCTTGGCTCTCTCCCAAAGCACGAGAAGACAATGCCGGACTGTCTCGTAGCGGGAGGGAGGCCGCACGTCGTCGTCATGGCGCGGTGGCACTCTCGTCTCGTCTCGCGCGCCGGGAGACTCGTGGGAGAAGGAGAACGATCATACAATATCCGCAAGATCGAGACAGGTACAGAGAACAGCAAGGCAAGAGCTGGACATCACGTACTGCCACCCCTTGACGTTCGGTTCTTGGGGTGGTCGGTCGAGGAGCTGCAGCCCTGTGAAGGCAGCGCGGGCACGCAGCTGCACCGGCATGCATGCATCAGCCACCTCTGCCTTTTTCGACCTCTGTTGGGATCCTGCCTGCGGATCGCACGGCGTTAGAGATTTAGAACGCGCTCATCACCTGTCACGTCTCGCTCGCTGCAACCTACCAAACGGCCCTCGGGTCCCTGGCTGTACAGTTTATAATCGAGCGTCGTGCTTGATTCCAGCATCCATGCCTCTGTGCGCCCGTAACGCCGGTAACAGTGCATGCTTGGCTGAGTGTTCAGACTTTAGAGTGCCGGTACCCACAAGCCCACAACAGTCATTAGATAAGCCGTACTCCCACTTGGCTGCACCAAAGAAGAAGATAGGTTTCACTTGTGACGTGTTCGATTGCCGGCATGAAAATCAAGCAGGCCTGCGAGGGAAGAAATTGTTTGGTTGCCCGGATTCACAGTTTGACCTGCATTGCACGATGTCTAAAGCACCTCAAAGTCAGACACGCTAGAAAATGGCCGAATTAGCAATTTTTAGAGACCTAGACTCGGCTGAAGCAGGGGAGAGGAACACGGCGCGGAGCTCATGCGATTACGAAGATGGCACGAGCTCGCGTGCATCATCAAAAAGTCGGCGGGAGGATTTTGGGTTACCTCCGCCGATTCGGTCGCCCTATGTAGCCACCTTCACCTCACCGTCTTAACTCCCATCACCATTCTCCCCCCTTTCAAGCTTTCCCTCCAACGTGGATTAGCACCGTCTAGCAGGTAAACAGTGCTTCTTCTCTGCGACCGGTGGTCCACGACGGCGATGACTTGTGTCCTCCTCTTTTCCGACCTGTTCCGTGTCTCCCTCGAGCTGCGTGATGGCCTATGTGAGTTCAATCATCCTGCTTCTAAGTACCAGTTCTAGTTAAATCTGAAAGCATGTGATAGAGTTTGATCCGTGACCATCTTGTAGCATTGTACATTGCCGATCTATAAGAATGTGACCATCATCTTGTACTATTGTACACTGACCATCTTGTGCCATCATGCGTATACGGACGGACGAGCACAGGACGGGCCATGTCAATGGCCGCAGCTCAGTTGATCAGCCGTTTCCGGTTAGAAACCGAATAATAATAAGTGAGTTCTGGTACCGCAAAGTCACGTCGTTGGTAGCAGCGGTTAACCCCAAGATGCTCCAACCAGAGTATCTGCAACAGCACGCGTCACTGTACTGTGTATCGCGCAACAGTATCGGAGTCGATCAAGGCAATTCGGCAACGACTCGAGTGACCCAACGGCTGTAGCTGTGGGTATACAGGAGCCTACTTGTGGTAGGGAGTACGTGCGGTTCCGTGGAAGACTGCGTTTCATCCATCCACAGGGGCCGTCTTCTTCGCTCTCTCAAGGATGAGGAGAAGAAAGAAAATGCCGGAGTGTTCCGTAGCGGGAGCGGAGGTCGCCCGTCGTCGTCAGGGCGCGCCGGTACTCTCGTCTCGCCTGTGGACGGCGGGAACGCACGACAGACGATGACGCTGGTCCGTCAGCTAGCTTTGCCATAGTAGTAAAACAAGCGTTTTTCTTTTCTTTGACGAATGTAGTACGTACTAGTAAAAAGAAGCAAACGTCACATTTTGTTTTCTACTCCCGCAGCCTCCGCAGAAAGTCCACCGAATTAATTTGCCGCACGGAACCCCGGTCGCCGTCGATCGAATCTCCCGGCTCGTGACCGGAGGCGGCACCCGAGGAGGCCTCCGGATAATCTATGGGAGCGCTCAGGTGGACTGGCCTCCCGGCCGCGCGCATCTAGCAGACGGAAGCGGGGATACGCGACGGCGGACGGGACGACCAAACCGATATGATGCGTGCGGGTCGTGTGGAGAATTGATTCACCGAAAGATGGCGAAGATTTGGTCGCTGGAATGTTCCTGGAATAAATAATAACAGATTGAGCGGGCGAGCCAGGCCTCCTGGCACGTAACGTACGCCTCCAAAACGTTATGAAGATTATTGCATGGCGAAGATTTGGCCACTGCAAAGTTCGGGTGGTTAACATAAACGAGAGTGGATCATGTCTATCGGCACTTACTCACGTCTCCAAACGATTATGAGGGCAAGGTAAGACCATCTGAGATAGTTTTTGACTCGGTGGAATGCTGGGTTCGAGTCTCTGATCTACCCCTAGACAAACGATGCAAAGCTTTTGGAGAGGCCCTCGGAAACTGGATTGGAAAAACTGTTCGGGTTGATGTGGAAAAAGATGGATTTGCGAAGGGTTCGCAGCTTTGTGTCCGGGCCAAGCTATCAATCTTCGAGCCGCTAGTGCGAGGTTTTAATTTGAAAGAATCAGAGGATGATGAGGAGGGTATATGGTATGATTTTGAATATGAGAAAATCCCACACTTCTGTATTGATTGTGGGCGATTAGTGCATGCTGCTGAGGATGCTTGCCACCAGTGAAATCAGACATTTAATGGGGGGAATGGTTACGCGCCTCATCGGGAAAGTCCTCGTCGCTCAAGGAGGGGTCTCACAGGCCGACACACAGTGCAAACAGCCACAACAGTGCGAGATCCAATGATGAGTTTATGGACTGGAGGGGCGATACGGGAAGGAGTACGGGATATGTTCGCAACATCCCGACAAGAAGAAATCTGAATGGAGAGTTCCATGGCTCAGCTGATTCCCGCACTGGCGGGGGCGGCAAACAGGAGGGGGAGGAAGTAAATAGCCCAAGCAAGGTGTAACACCCCGGAAGTAACTTTCCCTATTTGTACTCCAACTCTTGCCGTTTCCGACGTTAAGTTATTTTATTTCCTCGAGTTCGGGTTTTGTGTCTCCGTGTATTGTTATCGTTGTCATGCATCTCATATCATGTCATCATGTGCATTGCATTTGCATACGTGTTCGTCTCATGCATTTGAGCATTTTTCCCGTTGTCCGTGTTGCATTCCGGCGCTTCGATCTCCTCCGGTGGCCATTTCTAGCTTTCTTTCGTGTATGGGGATTAAATATTTTCAGATTGGACCGAGACTTGCCAAGCGGCCTTGGTTTACTACCGGTAGACCGCCTGTCAAGTTTCGTACCATTTGGACTTCGTTTGATACTCCAACGGTTAACCGAGGGCCGAAAAGGCCTCGTGTGTGTTGCAGCCCAACACCCCTCCAATTTGGCCCAAAACCCACCTAACTCTGCTCCATCACCTAAAGCGTTCGATCACAATCGCGTGGCCGAAAACCGCACCTCATTTGGACTCTCCTAGCTCCCTCTATGCCTATAAATACACCCCTCCGTTTTCAGATCTCCGTCTCCCCCGTAACCCTAAAAAACCTGCTCGCGCCGCGCCGGACAAAAATTCGCGCCGCGGACATTGTCCGGCCACCGCCCGCGCCTACCAGGAGGCGCCACGTGGCGGGCGCCGCCGCCCCGCGCCGCCGGCCCGGCGAGCCCGTGGGAGGCCCCCCCGAGCCCGCTTCCTCCGCCGCCAGGCCGCGCCCCCTCCCGAGCCGACCGCCGCCGCCGCCGCCTCGCGCCGTCGCCGCCGCCGCCTCCGGCCGCCGCCGCCACCGCCGGCCCTGGCCCGGCCTCTCCTCTCTCCACTCCGGCCGCCACCGTCCATCGTCGCCGACCAGCCCGCCGGCGAGCCCGGATCCGCCTCGAGAAGCGTGCAATCCAGATCTGGAATTTTAGGTTGACTTCGTTTTTTTTCTCTAAGTCCCAGAAATTTCGGTCCATGTGCTCCAGTTCGTGGCTCCGTAACTTTTCATCTGTAGCTTCGATTTGGGCGTATAGCATATCAAAATGTTCATCTCAGAGAGTACATCATTTCATTCCATTGCATCATTTTCATTTGAGCTCATCTTGATGCCCAAAATTCTGTTATAAGAGGGCTACTTGAGTTAATTGTCAGATCTGTTACTCCGTTTAGCACATTTGTTATTTTTGCCATGATTAATGTGTGCATGATATGCCCGTGAGTTCTTCATATGTTTTGTTAAGAGTTTTGTCATCTATCCAGAGGTGCAACCCATATATTTTTAGGATGTGTATGGTGACTTGTGCAAGCTTGCAAAGTGAGGCACCCGGTAATTCTGTTTTCAGGGACTTAGTGATTTCACTAAGTCCTGGGATTGTTTATCTCACGATGCCATATGTTCTTGTTGTTTCCTAGTGATCCGTGCCTCTTTTGAGGATGATAAGTAAGGGAGTTTTGTTAATCTTGTAGTGCTCTATCCATCCATGTATTTGTTTGCAATTATGGAGCACCCTAGCTTGAGTCAATAAAACTCTACTTTTGCTTCGTTGTGAATCTGGGCAGATCATCAACTTGTTTGCGATTTTGCCGATGTTATTGTAGTTGATCCGTGCATGCTATGCTATTGTTCTTGCCATGTTTAGCTTTTAGTTTGTGCCTTCTTTATGGATGTATGCTTGTCTTGCCGTGACTTGCACCGTGGTGAGTGCATCGAGCTCGTAAACATGCCTTCGTAAGTTATGTTTCAGCATGTCCCAGTTTTCACTAAGTCTGAAAACTGATTATGTTATTGCTATGTTCGTGTGCTTGTTAGTATATTTTGTGATCCCTTTTGGCTCAAGATCACTAAGGGACTTTTGTTAAGATTGTTTAGTAGCTCCATGCCATATTTTTCTTTGTCATGTTCAGGTCCTGTAGCATGTTGTTTTGTTGCTCCGAAGAGGACTATATGATCTGAAATTCCAGACAAGTGTTAATTTCACTAAGTTTGAGATCTGTTTGTCATTTGCGTTTTTGCCATGCTTGTTTGAACCGGTTAATGGATGAATTGGCCGTAGCTCACTGCTAGACTTTTGTTAAGCATCCTGTGTGCATCCCTGCCATGTATTTTGTTGTCATGTTTGGGTGCTGTAGCATGTTCATCTCATTGCATTTAGATGCCTACTTGCTGTAAATCGCAGACCGGTGTCATTTTTGAATCGCTTGCCATTTCCAAACCGTAACTCCGATTCCGGCGTTCTTTATATCGTTTTCAAGCGATTTCATCTCATCTTTCCAGTGGCACCCTTGTAATTTCATGTTGAGGCCAGGTTCATGCATTTCCTGTCATATCTTGCATTTTGCATCCCGCATCGCATCCCGCATAGCATATCATCTTTGCATCGTGTTGTTTGAGTTTGCACGTGGTTGATTGTATCCTTGTTGCTTGTTTGTCTTGTTTGGATAGAGCCGGGAGACGAGTTCGCTAACGAGGAGCCCGTTGAGTTTGCTTTCGAGGATCCAGTCAACTCTGACAACTGTGCAGGCAAGATGATCATACCCTCGAAATCACTACTATCTTTGCTATGCTAGTTTGCTCGCTCTTTTGCTATGCCATTGCTACGATGCCTACCACTTGCTTGCAAGCCTCCCAAATTGTGTCAAACCTCTAACCCACCATTGTCCTAGCAAACCGTTGATTGGCTATGTTACCGCTTTGCTCAGCCCCTCTTATAGCGTTGCTAGTTGCAGGTGAAGATTGAAGGCCGTTCCTTGTTGGAATATCTTTTATTTACTTGTTCGGATATCATTATATTGCTATGTTATCTTAATGCATCTATATACTTGGTAAAGGGTGGAAGGCTCGGCCTCTCGCCTAGTGTTTTGTTCCACTCTTGCCGCCCTAGTTTCCGTCATATCGGTGTTATGTTCCCGGATTTTGCGTTCCTTACGCGGTTGGGTTATAATGGGAACCCCTTGATATTTCGCCTTGATTAAAGCTTGTCCAGCAATGCCCAACCTTGGTTTTACCATTTGCCACCTAGCCCTTTTCTTTCCCTTGGGTTCTGCAGACTCAAGGGTCATCTTATTTTAACCCCCCCGGGCCAGTGCTCCTCTGAGTGTTGGTCCACCTGTCAGCTACCGGTGGCCACCAGGGGCAACTCTGGGCTGGCCTACCCGTACCTAGGACAATCTAAGTGTGCCCTGAGAAAGAGATATCTGCAGCTCCTATCGGGATTTGTCGGCACATTCGGGCGGTGTTGCTGGTCTTGTTTTAACCTGTCGAAGTGTCTTGAGTTACCGATATACCGAGTCTGATCGGAACGTCTTGGGAGGAGGTCTATTTCTTTGTTGACTGTGAGAGTTTGTCATGTGCTAAGTTGGAACTCCCCTGCAGGGATTTGAACTTTCGAAAGCCGTGCCCGCGGTTATGGGCAGATGGGAATTTGTTAATGTCCGGTTGTAGATAACTTGAACCTTAATTAATTAAAATGAATCTACTGAGTGTGTTACCGTGATGGCCTCTTCTCGGCGGAGTCCGGGAAGCGGACACGGTGTTGGAGTAATGTTTGCGCAAGTTACTCTCTAGTATCTCGCTCGTGCTTTGCCTCCTCTTCTCGCTCTCTTTTGCGAATAAGTTAGCCACCATATATGCTAGAAGCTTGCTGCAGCTCCACTTATATTTACCTTGCCACACCCATCAGCTTAAATAGTCTTAATCGCGAGGGTGCGAGATTGCTGAGTCCCTGTGGCTCACAGATTACTATCTCACCAGATGCAGGCCCTGATGATTCCGCTCCAGGAGACGCGTATGAGCTCAAGTGGGAGTTCGACGAAGACTCTCAACGATACTACGTTTCCTTTCCCGATGATCAGTAGTGGTGCCCTGTTGGGGGTGATTGGGGCTGTATCGCATGTTGGGTTCTCTTTTATTTTGGCGTCGTAGTCGGGCCATGAGCGTTTGGATGATGTAATGTTATTTATGTACTTGATTGACGTGGCGAGAGTAAGCCAACTATGTTATCTTCCCTTTTATTATTACATTACATGGGATGTTTGTGAAGATTGCCTAACTTGCGACATATGCCTTCAATGCGATTATGTCTCTAAGTCGTGCCTCGACACATGGGAGCTATAGTCGCATCGAGGGTGTTACACAAGGATCGGCACAGGCCGGTCGAGCAAAGAGGCAGAGACCTGCGGGATGACTTGGAGATGAGAAGGGAGAGGAATATGAGGAACGACCTAAAACAACGACATCAAAATAGGCAAGCGGAAATTCATAGGCAATATCAGCAGTAGGCAGGGCGGGACCTGGGAGGTCAAGACGCCTATAGTCGCTACAGAGAGAGGGAGAGAACAAGTGGCAGATTTGTCAGGATCCCGAGGCAGGAGTATGTTCCCAGATCGCCAAGGAGCCCTACTCATAATGAACAGAGGGAAAAGAAGAGAAGACCCAAGCAGCATTGGGTGGCTAAGGGAGACCCGGACAGGCAAGTGGGCAATGATACTTTCATTCGCGATACTAGACAGAAAACAACTAGTGTGTTTGATCGTATCACCGAGAATGTAGATCAATCGGCGGACCCTGCGAGCCAGGGCCGCCGGACGCAATGAATATTTTGGCCTGGAACTGTCGAGGGTTGGGGTTGGACTCGATAGTTGGCGAACTCAGAGACCTGATACGGTCATACAACCCAGCGGTGGTATTTTTATGCAAAACAAAAAAGAAGGCTAGTGCGATGGAAAGGCTCAAGTGGAGACTTGGATTTAGGAGTGGAGTTGCAGTTGGTTGTCCGGGATTAAGTGGTGGACTTGCACTATGGTGGAGAGAAAATATCATTGTTACCATTAGACCGTGGTGTCAGTATTTTATCAATGCAGAGATCAAAGTGGATGGCAAGGCTTGTAGATTCACCGGTTTCTACGGCGAGCCAAAAACTGAATTGAGGAAGAAGTCGTGGGACGCGCTCTGTTTCCTTCGTGCACAGGATGATCTTCCATGGATATGTGCAGGTGATTTTAACGAGATTTTAGTGCAGTCTGAACAACGAGGTGGAAATCCAAAAAGCTTTACTCAAATGGAAAGCTTCAATGACAGTTTGTCCGACTGCGGACTAGCTGATCTGGGCTTCTCTGGGTATCCATACACTTGGGACAATAAACGTGACGATGATGAGAACATCCAAGTCAGACTGGATAGAGCGGTGTGCAACAGCGAGTTCATGGCTATGTACCCAGCGACGATGGTGGAGAATCTAATCACGGAGGAGTCTGATCATATGGCCTTTCTGATTCGTGTCATGGAGACGGCTCCTGGCACTCGATCGAGTGTACCTCGCCCATTTCAGTTTGAGGAAATGTGGACAAAGCATGAGGGGTATGACACTATGGTAAATAATGCATGGACGGAAGCGGCCAGTCTGTAGGATCGGCGGACCTTTGTAGCAAACTAAACCATCTATCACGATCTATGCATGCATGGGGGCGCTCTGTCTTTGGGTCTGTACGTAGACAGATAGCTATGCTCAAAGATCAGCTACGTGATGCAAAGGAGCGAGCGTTAACTACTGGGTATACACAGGAGGTGCGTGATGTTGAAGGCCAGCTAAAAGAGATTTTTGAAAAGGAGGAAATCATGTACAAACAGCGATCTAGAGTTGGCTGGTTAAAAGAGGGTGACCAAAATACTCAGTATTTTCAAAACAGAGCCTCTCATAGGAAGCGAAAGAATACGGTCAGAGCCTTGAGAGGGGAAAACGGAGCAAGATGCACAGTCGATGAGGGTATGCAAGAAATGGCAGTAGGGTTCTATGAACAACTCTTTAAATCTGAAGGCACAGAAGCAACAGACCGCATCCTAGATCTTTTCCATGGGTAGTCTCGCCATCAATGAATGAGAAGCTCACGGCGCCGGTCAATGATATTGAAATTGAGACTGCTCTATTTCAGATGGGGCCGACGAAGGCGCCGGGGCCGGACGGGCTACCGGCGATGTTCTATCAGCGACACTGGCCATTGGTACGGGAGGATGTCTGCAAAGCGGGTCGTGATTTTCTTGCAGGTTCAGCAACACCGGATATCTTCAATGACACAACAATTGTGATGATCCCGAAAGTTAACTCACTGGAGCTACTGTCACAATTTCGCCCTATAAGCCTTTGTAATGTCCTATATAAAATAGCGTCAAAAGTGTTAGCAAATAGATTGAAGCTGATCCTTCCGGTACTCATCTCTGAGGAGCAAAGCGCATTTGTACCGGGACGGTTAATCATTGACAATGTGCTCGTGGCATATGAGTGTGTGCATGCAATTAGGAGACGGAAAAGGAAGAAGCCGCTATGTGCAGTAAAACTTGATATGATGAAAGCCTATGATAGGGTCGAGTGGGTGTTTCTAGAGAAGACTTTGGAGCGTTTTGGCTTTGCACAGAATGGATCAGCATGATAATGAGATGTGTTAGGAGTGCTCGGTTCTGTGTCAAGCTGAATGGGGGTTTTTCGCGCAGTTTCTTGCCATCGAGAGGGCTTCGGCAGGGCGATCCACTTTCCCCATACCTGTTCCTGTTTTGTGTTGAAGGTTTTTCAGCGTTGCTTCAGCAGGCTCAAAGAGATAATCTGATAAATGGGGTAAGCTTTGGGAGCACTGGCCCCCATATTACTCATCTTTTATTTGCTGATGACAGTGTGGTATTCTTGGAAGGAACACAAGGTAATCTCCAGGCACTGAAGGATATTCTGCAAGCATACCAAGTGGCGTCTGGACAGAAGGTAAATTTACAAAAATCAGCTATCTTTTTTGGGAAAGGATGTAACGAGGGGGATAAGGGCGCTCTGAAACAAACCATTGGCATTGACTCTGAAGCACTAAGTGAGAGATATCTGGGGCTTCCAACTGTGGTAGGAAGATCAAAAGATGGTTCCTTCCAATATGTCAGAGAAAGATCAAAGGGTAAAGTGTCGGGATGGAAGGGGCAAGGTTTGTCTAAGAAGGCAAGAGAAGTACTTATAAAATCAGGGTTACAATCAACACCAACTTTCACAATGAGTTGTTTTCAACTCACAAAGAAAATGTGCGGGAACTTGACTTCTATCTCTTCAAAATTCTGGTGGGGAGCGGCTGATGGTGAAAGGAAGGTGCACTGGATAGCCTGGGATAAAATGTGCTTGCCAAAGAGAGATGGCGGGATGGGGTTCAGAAATTTTGAAGCTTTTAATCAGGCTCTGCTGGCAAAGCAAGCGTGGCGACTCCTTCAATATCCACCCTCTTTGTGTGCGCGTGTGCTCAAGGCTAGATACTTCAAGGAGTGCACAATCATGAACGCCACGTGTCCCGATGGTGCGTCATACACGTTCAGGAGCATTATACATGGGAGGGAACTACTAAGAGAGGGAGTTGTTTGGCATGTAGGTGATGGTTTGAACATTAACATACACCACGAAAATTGGATTCCGAGGGCAGGGAGTTTGAAACCTCTTGGGCAGCATTTTGTCCATGGAATCACACATGTCAGCGACCTACTTAGTCCCGATGGTGCTGCTTGGGATCATGCCAAGGTGGATGCTACGTTCTCAATTGATGATGCACACGATATCAAGCAGATCGCTATTGGAGGCATGGGAACCAGCGACTATTTGGCGTGGAATTACACTAAGTCGGGATAGTTCAGCGTCCGATCAGCATATCACCTATGTATGTCGCTAAAAAGGACCAAAACCGGACAGCCAGAGTCTTCGACATCGGTGGATAGACACAAAAGTTGGCTTGCGCTTTGGAACACCAACGCTCCTGGGAAGGCAAAGATTCACATGTGGCACCTTATAAAAAATGGATTGGCCGTTGGTGCTGAGTTACACAGGAGGAAAATCAAACCAGGGATCTTTTGCACGGTTTGCGGCAGAGAAGAAACAGTCCTGCATCGCTTCTGGGCGTGTCCGCATTCAGCCATGTTCTGGAAGGTGTTAAGTTCGGAGAAAGGGGTTCCGGTGGCGATCCCGCCGGTGTCTGATGGACCCCATGAAGAACTTGCCTCATGTCTGCTGGGATGGTTTGCTGATG
Source organism: Triticum urartu (assembly GCF_003073215.2). Taxonomy (NCBI): domain Eukaryota; kingdom Viridiplantae; phylum Streptophyta; class Magnoliopsida; order Poales; family Poaceae; genus Triticum; species Triticum urartu. The sequence continues at coordinate 96,360,556 of NC_053024.1, forward strand.
CCGGCGACCAGGAGCAGGAGTTAATGGTTTAGGCTGCGTATGGTCTTTGGCTCGCAAGGAACGAAGCGAGGGATGGAAAAAAGATTGCAGATCCCAGGGTGGTTGCAGAGAATGTTCATCAGCATATGATAGAATGGACCGCCATTCATGCAAAGCAACCAAGGTGCTCCTCTGCAGCACCGGCTCTAAGATGGAGTCCGCCGGAGCAAGGGTGGCTCAAGGCAAACTCAGACGGAGCTTTGTCTAAGCTGCGAGATCGTGGAGGTGGAGGAGTGGTCCTTCGAGACCATGTTGGAGCGTTTAGAGGGGGCGCCTGCTATGTATTCCGGGATGTGTCTGATCCCGAGGTGGCCGAGATACTTGCTTGCCGCAAGGCGTTGCAGCTGGCGATCCATGCTGGAGCTACCAGGGTGCACGTTGAAGTCGACAGCAAGGGAGTGGCGGCCATGTTGAATGACCAAGCAAAAAACTTAAGTGTGGCTGGCCCGATCGTTGAAGAAATCAAGATGCTGGGAAGGACTCTTGAAGGTTTTAAAGCTTCCTGGGTTAGAAGATCAGGGAACCAAGGAGCTCACTTGTTAGCTAGAGAAGGAGTTAGTAAGGAACTATGTAGTTTTTGGCCGAGCAATCCGCCTGACTGTATTCTGCATGTATTATCCGATGAAATCCCAGGTGTAGGATGATTAATAAAGGTTGATGATGATTCTAAAAAAACGATTAAAAAACAGCAGACATAAGGAGTACACACACGGTTTCTTATAGGGAAAAAAAGAGAAATGTCATAGTTTCAAGTTTTTCTTGCAAAAGAAGGTGGTTTTAAATTGGATGATGTCTAACTATGATATGCGTCAACGAGTGGTGTCAGCTCCTCCTTCACGATGGCTTGGCCACGGTTGAGAGCTCTGTTGTCTCCAAGCAGCGGTTTGTTTTTTCATTTGTACTTGGCATGGAGTAGTCTCGCTAATACTCATCTCCTTTGTATCCTACCCTGGTTGTATGTTGTGATGTTGTGCTGTATGCAGCTGGATGTTTGCTTATCATGCTTATATGTATAAAGTGGGGCAGAGCCTTTTTGGGTATATGATCGAACTTAACCAAGAACATTTGTGTTGTCTACACGGGCAAACTTACGGGCAAGCAAAACTGTGCTGTGACCCGCCCAGCTTAGTGAAAATTCACTGAGATATGAGAGTAAAATGGCCATTGGAGTAAAGCAGTGGGACTTCCCTTCCGTTCGGACCGCCCAGGTTTTCAAGTGTAACTCCGCTACTGGCTGTATAAGTTTCATCTTGGCAGGTTCCTGAAACCGGATGGGGTAAGTTAAATACGGATGGGTCCTTTGTCCAGGCTACGAGAGATGTTGGGAGTGGCATGATTCTTCGAGACCATATAGGAGAGATAGTGTTTTCATCGTGCAGCTACCTTCAACATTGCTCGTCTACCTTGGAAGCTGAATTATATTCGACTAAAGAAGGCATGTCTCTAGTCATACAGTGGAGCCAACTCTCAATACATACTGAGAATGATTGTTTTGAAGCGGTTAACATTTTGAGGAAAGAAGGTATGGACTGATCAAGTTTTGGAATCCTTGTGCATGATATCAAATTGCTCATGACACAACGAAATACTTGTACTCCTATGCTAAACGGAATTGTGATAATATTAGTCATATTTAGCTATTTTTTGACAAAGAACATTTCATTCAATTGATATATCGAGGTGATACAACCACATTAAAAGAAAGTCTGGCCTCTGCATAACACGATGCACAGAGACAATACGTCCAACACAACCAGAGATAAAATATCATTTTACATCATCAATAATTAAAAGTCTAGCCTAAGGTGGGGTATATCCTATCCGAATATTACACCGTCATCCATAAAGGGAGAAAGCCTTCCCGGCGGTATGTTCCAGCCGTGTAGACGTCATCATAAAAAGTCTCTGTCCTCCTGCCTCTGCCGGATAGACCAAGTTCGGAGCCATCGCGTACATGCATGATCTCATAAAAAAATAGCTATCTTTATTATTAAAGGAGGATCGAATGTCGTGATGGTTCGACCTCGTTCCACCCCCTCCTCTGGCTATCGATACATCTTCCCACCATATCCTCCCACCGATTTTTTTTCAGTCCCTCCGAAAACCAGATGCAAGTAACCCGGTTCAATCAACTCTTCCTCCCCACGTCGTATGGTCCGCACGACTGGAAAATCCACGCAAAAACAGAATCGCCTGAAAAAGCCCACGTTCGACAGCTGAAAAACAATGAAACAACGCACGTTCACCACCTCCTCCCCCAACCTGCAGATCTGTATCCTCCCTCCCCAAAAACACGAACCACCCGCACCCAGCTCCTCGGATGCCCCCTCTCCGACGACCACCCATCGCCTCCCTCTCCACTAGATGGCCCCTTCTTCCTTGCTTGCACCTCCCTCTAGGCCTCTACCCCCATCTGTTATATGCTGCCCCACCCATGAACACTTCGCCATGGCCGCTTCCTTGGCCATGCCCGCATGGCGGCCATGGTTGGGATCGGCACCGCCCTTGGACGCGGTGGTATGCCCATGGCCTGTGCGATGGAGCAGAGGGGGTTTGTGGTGGTACCAGCCACGACGGTGGAGGCGGCGACGGAGTTCTAGGAGGAGAGTTAAGCAAGCTGCGGCGGTGGAGGCGGCGGCGGACATTGAGCCTCGTCACCACGACCCCTCTATCGGCAGTTCTTCCTCTCTCCCTAATCCCTTCTCAATCAAGCTTCGACCCACCCGAACCCCAGTTCCACCTCGCTCCCCACCCCACCTCAGTCGTGGCGGCGACGATGCCAACGAGCCGCTTCAAGTTGGGTTTCCAAGGACACTCGTCACAAAACTATCCATCCGCGACCAGTCCACTAAAGACCCTGTCATGGAGGATGTCTGGAGGAAGGAGGAAAGAAGAACATGAGGGAGAGGAGATGCGGCCTAAGCTCTCGCTAGACCTGCTCCTCTCCAACGACAGCCTATTCTTAGTCCTCTTCTACGTCCTCAAGACGTTCATTCCCGGTGCCCTGCCCATCCACGAGGTACCCACCTATAACTCCAACTATAGGCAGATGTGATCTTGGTGCCCCTTGTTGCGCTACCTCTCCCCGCTACTGATAAACTATTTTCAGCCTTCAAATATAGTGCTTTTATGATATTTGCTTCTTTGTTTAAATGTGCGCCTTGGCTGCTCGATGACATGGTAAATAGTTCAGGATTGCCTGGCTAATAGAAGTGAATTGGAATTTATAATTAGATCATTGGTGCAATCATGAACTGTATGGTGTTGCATTACAAATTTTGAGTTATCATTGAGTTTCACTGTTCAAGTTTATGCCAAAGCAGATTCCGCTTGTGCTGATGCTTAATTGGTAATTGACAGTCTTGGGATGGCGCCTTGAGATTCCAACTTGTTTCAGTGTAATCTTTACACTTTTTTAAACAGGCACACTTTTCTTAAACTGGAGTATTCTCTTGCTTAGAGGTTGTTATGGCATTGATATGGTGTTACCTTTTCTTGAAGACGGGAGCGAGATGGATAGTAATACTGCAGCGTCAGCAGTTCAAGTTACAATCAAAGCATGGCTGGTGATATAGAGAACGCAAGAACCCGGACTTCGGTTTCCTGGAAGTGGTGAGGAAATTTATTGCCTTATTACTATGTTGATCTTATTTCCCAATCCAGATAATTAGGCATTGACGAGTAAATTGTGTCTTCCAGTTGCTTGTTCGACTGTAGCTTACTCTAGATGTATTAAATATTTGAAATTCTACAGTCAAATTAAGATCCAAATTACAGATTTTGCAGGTTATGAGGGGGTATCCCAATAGATAAGATGCCCAATGATAGCAGTTGGCGTGAGCTGGTGCCATGAACATTGGGACGGGGAGGCGGTGTGGTTGTACCATTGCATGGCCATGTCTATGACCACTGCATGGAGGTGACTTCTAGCTCAGGGGATAGAGTCACGCAAGCGAGAAATGATGCTTGAGGTCACGGGCCGAGCAAGCACGCAAGTGGTACGCATCCAATCTTCGTGATATTGTTTTAAGCGATCCGACCAGTTCACCGTCATTTGTATTTATGTTCCAAAATCAAATATTGATGGTTTCACCCTATTTTCATGGTCTAGCGGAAGTGGAGGGAATACCATCATGTAACCAATTATGTTTGATCTTGAACGAGGAAAAGTTTACCAACAAAGACATCAAGTGACTTATATTTCAGGAGATATTTTAATACCACCCTCAGCCTCAGTAGGATTACATGAACGGCTCAGAAAAAATAATAAGCTTTCTATATGCTAGGTTTCTGTGATCTAATTGTATCCCTTTTCTCCATATAATTTTGTCTATCTAGCAACATTCATAACTGATGCTCTTGACTCTTCATTATTCTGTATGCAGTGTTGTTGACCATTTTTAGAGGCAATTTCCTAACTTACATGAAGATACTGAAAAGTGCGGGGAAGTCAACATGAAGCATGTTTGCCTCACAAGGTAACTTACATTATCACATCTTTCCTTGCTGTATCTGTCATATATCAGGTTCACAATGATTTGTGCCGCCATACATAGCTTATGTTAAAACTTATTAGAAGCATCAATGCAATTGTTAATAGGCTTTTTTACAAAGCAGGCTCATCATATTTCAAAGGTCTATTTAAGTATAATACGAATTATTGTGATGCATCACATATTTTGAAAATTGATGATTTCGGTTTTGAGGTGACATAAATTTTGGAATTTGCTATATGGACCTTTGGTCGGCTACTTGCATGACTACAAGGTTTTAAAACTAATAGTTGCCGAACTACAACAGTTCACTCGACTCCACTTCCTTGAACAAATGGTCCTCCCAATTCATCCCATGTTCCTCGAAGGATTCCAACATCTATTTATTAGCTATTTGTCACGCACCGACTTGGTATTCTCCTTTTAACTTCAAACAACATCAATCTAACATATTTCACCTTTTGCTACTCTCGCAGCTAGACAGACAGAGTGATACGTCAGCGACACCTATCAAGAGTGCAAGTGTCACCAATTGACACATTGGACTAATAGTGGCAAGGGACCAGAAGGCGGACGACTCTAATAGGCAGGAGAACCCGCAGGGCACACATCATCATTTCTTGGACACCAAGGCCGCGTTGGAAATCGACATGATGTCCTTGCTCTACTACACCCCATTCAGCGGCCTGGCCACAATTATATGTGGATACAGCAAGGTTAGTATGGCTAAAGATGCACTAGAGAAATGGTTAGGCAAGCTCGCAGGGTCGAGCGTGGGAAGGCAGCCGGGTATGGATGATATTCTGGTAAGAGGTTCAGGGTGTGGGGGGCATGGTAAAATTCCTCCCTTCTTTTGAAATTTGTAGGAGACAGGAAACAAGGGCTCTCTTATATATCTGACAACACATGGCCCTCTCTATTTTGGTTTCTGAATGTGCTGATGCTCAAGCTTGTGTTAACAGATAGTTTTGTCAGAGAGGAAAGCAACTCTGTTTGAAATGAACTTGTATGTTGTGGAGTTTCAGTGCAATTTTTATTATTTTGTTTTATTTTTTAATTGTAGCCAGCCAGATGTAACCTTGCAATTCCCTTTTTATAATGTTTAAATAAAGCCATGTTTCAGATAAATATTTTGTGTATCACTGACTCACTTTGTTGCATATCACTATGCTTAATCTCCATTAGACAATGTTATTGTGAACTAATAAATGGCTGCATGGTATCTTCTTATATGTTGCATGGTATTTTCTTGTATTTGATGTACGTGATGCAAGGAGAACAACTAAAGGTAAATAATGAATTTTTTTACGCTCGAGACGAATGCATTAGGAAGTAAGAACCATGGTTTTAGTAACAATCGTGGGAAGAACCCGAGCACGATTTCCATCTTTAGTTTATCATGGCCACTACTACCAACGGCGTAGTAGCAGATGTTGCCGCCGGATATCTAACCCTTCATTATCCATGTTAATGTGAACGACCATGTTGTTGGTCTCCTACCTCAATACTCGACTGAGAGCAGGGCATCTCCAAGGGCAAGCCGCAAATTGCCTCCCACATCCATCCGTGGACACGGATGCGGGAGGCAGCCATCTGGATGACTGCGTACATTTTCAGAACAACTCGAATCAACCAGACAAAATTTGATCAAACTGAATGAATTTTAATATAAACATGGCAGATTTCATGGAAAGTAGGATAATTTGTACATAAATCGGACGATAGTTCGTCCAGTGAACTAAAAACCTAAAACTAAAACCCAAAACTACTCTATACTTCACGGTGACCTCGTAGGCCATGCCGGGCTGGCGGCTCCTCCTCTGTCATCGTTGCCCGACCCGGCGTTGGAGTAGTCGTCGTCGGGCTTGCGGCAGCGAAAGGTGGCGGCGTCACGACAGGGCTTTCCCGGCGGCCGCCTGACGCTCGCGGATGATCCTCTCCGCCTCCTCCTGCGTTGTGCACAATGCGACTGCAACCACTGAAGATGTCGGCTGGGGGAGAGGGCGGCGGTCGCTGAGGCGTCGCCGTTGGCGACGACGGCGATCTCGATCAGGCGGCGGCGAGAGACACTCTTCCTTGACGCGGCGGCTACGCCGACGACATAGAGCGTGGAGGGGATGTCGGTCCCGGCTACATAGGGAGGAGTGCCTCCAGTGGCGGAGCCGGGCCATTGGTGTGGACGATGGAGCGGCGGAGCATCAGCTCCATCTGCTCCTCGAACTCCACGTCAGTGCCGGCGTAGACCTGACCCGGCATCGCCGGCGCGGACTACGGCGGCGGAGGCTGCTGGTCCTCTTTGTCGCCGTAGGAGATGACGATCTCCGCCGACCGGCGAGGACGACGACTGCGGAGTTCGAGGGCGGTGTCTCCATGAACCGTGAGATCCCGCCCCAGAACCGCCTACCGGCGCTGACGCCCAGGACTTGCCCATCACCGGAGATGTGGAGGGAGATGGGCGGGGGAGGGGGGGGCTGGGGGGGGGAGGATAAGGAGGAGAAGGAGGATGCGACGTGGACGACACCGAAGTGCGGCTTAAATATCCGTGGCCAGGCCATGCGAAGGGCCGGTTAGCCGCTTCAATGCGGCGTAGCAGCCCGAGTTGGTTCCTCGGGAATCTGCGTCCACATTGAAGCGACGGCTGCCGAGAGATCGCGTTGGTCAGCACCGCCCTCCCTCCCTACGGTCATATCGCGACATCAATACCGGCCTCTGCGTGCTCTGGGACGGCATGAATGTGGCACGGTAAGTGGTGTGTGCATCGAAAGGAAAGTGTGGGAGGGGTAGTGACGGGTTTTTGGTGGACCAGGGCGGTCAGAAGCGGGCTTGGAAGCGGTCCGAACTACCGCAAACCTCCCCCATTGTTGTCTCCGATTTGCAGGAGAAGTCGCATCTGGACCGATACAGAACCACGTTGGATGACTTCTATCGTCCGGCCAATAAGGTTTAGATTGTTGCGGGAGGTTTGCGGATCGGCGCTGGAGATGCCCTAAGAAGGGATGACACATGATGTGCATAGACGGAGATAACATTTACTATTGTTGTAATTTGATCGCTTATTGCCTTTATAAATGTTTCTGTTCCGTGACAACGCACGGGCATCTAACTAGTTTATGATAGAAGTAATGATGTTCTAGACCTTTTGTTTTAACCACAAACATTGTCCAATTATGTACTCCCTCTGTCCCATAATATAAGACCGTACTAGTGTAAAAAAACGCTTTTATATTATGAGACGAAGGGAGTAAGTCTGAAGTAGTTATACAGAAAAGTTACGCGAATGGTCACTCAAATAGAACAAAAAAGGGTTTATTTTAATTTGGATAAGTTAAAAATAAGGAGTGGATGTTCAAATTTCTACAAAACTGACGTGCCATAGAACAGAGAAAATTTGGCAATGTTGACCCACTCATAAAATCACTAGAAATAATCACATGCAAATCTACGATACAAAAGACGGCGGGACCCCGACGACTCCACGTGACGCGACCTGTTCCGTCTAAGTCTAAACGGCTGGTGCATATGTGCATGTGCAGTGGCCGGCGACTGCTCTGTATGTGTACGTAATGAAAGCCGTTTTTCTTCCGGGACGGGCATGCTGTATGCTCGTTCGTGTTAGTAGTTTACGAGTAGTCAGTAGTTAGTTTTAGTAGCTAGCTCTCGGAGGTTAGGCACCGTGCCATCGTGTGTATACGGACGGGCCAGCACAGGACGGTTCATGTCAGTGGCGGCAGCTCGGCTGATCCGCCGTTCCCGGCTAGAAACCGAATAATAATAATGAGTTCTGGTGCCGTGGAGTCACGTCGTTAGTAGCAGCAGTTAACCCCAAGATGCTTCAACCAGAGTATCCGTAACACTACGCGTCACTATAGTATGACCAAGAAAGCTTATCGGGCCCTGCCTGTCTATCACGCGACAGTATAGGAGTCGACCATGTCAACGACTTGAGAAACAGTACCGGCGGCCGGTCGGTCCGGGACGACCGGGGAGTCAATCGCCGCGGCGAGCAGACCCGACGGAGCGGTCGGTCGCCCAATCAGGTTCAAATAATTTGCTGCCAAGAAGATACGGCCGTCCATCGATCTGTCTATGTGCAGCCGCTGCCCTTATTCTGTTTTTCTCATGGCGGGCACACCGGTCCGATAAGACTAGTACTCCCCCTTTTCGAAAAAAACACTTCTTTTAAATAATAAAGCGCCCCTTTTTAAAAAAAAGACTAGTACTCCCCTTGGCTGGTGACGAAGATAAGAAGATTTGATGGCTTCGGGGACCGCAATGCTCTAGTCCCGGAGGATTTCAAGCGCCCGATGCGCCAACACTATGGAGTCGCGTGGGACAGATCCTATCGTCGATCGGGCACTGTCCTTCCGGGAGCGGCAGGGTCGAAGCATGGGACGACACCTTAGTCGACGGATTCGGTCTGGTCGAAGTCAGATCCGATGTCCGCCATGCCGGAGAAGGCCGAAGATCACCGGACGAGAGCTTGGGCGGCGGGGAACATTGAAAAGGAGTGGAGTGAAGTGGCTAGAGTTTTGTCCGGCGAGCGGATGTGAAGAAATATATGTGGGATTGGGTGGGCCAGCGTGGACCGACACCGACGTGGCGGACGCGACCGGACGCATCCGGGCACCCCATATTTGGGCTGGATATTAGAGGTGCCGGTTAGCGCGGACGTGTGAGGCCCGTTTGGGCGCCGTCTAGGTCACATTTTTGTCACCGGTCAGTGATTGGGACGTCCGTCCGGGTGTTTGAGGTGGGTTTGGGGCGCCCACCTGTAGATGCTCTTAAGCACTATGCCATCGTGTGTATTTTCGACAAAAGGAATATAGTAATACAGCGGAGATATCAATTACACCCGACCTGTGCAACAACACAATGTTGTAAAGACATTACACATGCACACAACCAAAAGACAAAAACAAGAAGAAAAAGAAAAGGAAAAAGAAAGAAAGATCCCACCACAGTGATCGATTCTTTGTAGCTGCAGCACGCACCACCACCTAGATAACACCATAAGTCCAAATTCTCCAAAATGACACCTCCAAGAAGAAAACAGTGCACAAGCACTGTGATCGCCCGGTTATATATTTTAGGTTTTCACCCTGAAGAAAATTCTCGTTGTTAAAACAATGCTTCAATAAGATCACTATCAGGCACAACCAATTAAGGCTAGACCTTAGGTTTTTTACCCTGAAAGCTAAGACTTTGTACTCCACCTGTATTGTCGCTCCAACTTGCCGATGCCGCTGATACGAGTCATGAATCACAAAGTAAAGTCCTCATCACCACGAAGACTCGGTCTGCCATTACAGGCCCTTAGACCTCAGTCATCATGACGTTCTCCGCTGTTTTTGCCATGGAAATCGAAATACCGACATGCCCCATAATGTCACGAATGACCCATATGTTCTCCAACGCGCCGGTTGGCCGTCCAATATTTATATTGATTTGCATTCAAACATATAGTCAAATAACATAGTTTTACCGAATAAAAATATTATAGTTTTACAAGCCAGATACAAATAAAAATGTTTCACATAGTTTTGCAGCCGAATAAAAGAAGATACATCTATTGGTTGCCAACATGAGCCCACATATGCTCAACCAAATCATTTTGCAGCTGCACGTGAGTTTCCCAATCACGCATGTCTTCATGAAATTGGGTGAACTGTTCAAACGTTGCCGCTACTCCATGCTCAGGCACAACATTCTCACTTTGAAACTGAAACCCCCGATCGTACAGACGTTCCGGGCGCTCGTCTTCTACGATCATATTGTGCATGATCACACAAGCAGTCATCACCTCCCACAGTTTCTGCGTGCTCCAGGTATTGGCAGGATACCGAACGATGCCCCATCGAGATTGCAAAACACCAAAGACACGCTTGACATCCTTCCTGGCACTCTCTTGTTCCTGGTCAAATCTTTTCCTCTTATCTCCGACAGGGTTGGGTATTGTCTTGACAATAGTGGTCTACTGAGTATAGATATCGTTATCTAGGTAGTATCATTTGTCGTAGTTGTGGCCATTGACAGTAAAGTTCACCGGTGGGCTGTTGCCTTCAGCAAGCCTAGGAAACACCGGCGAGCGCTGAAACACGTTGATATCATTGTGTGATCCAGCCATGCCAAAGAGTGCCAGATCCAGATATCTTGAGACGCCACGGCCTCTAGGATGACAGTGCAAGCCCTGACACGCCCCTTATACTGCCCTTGCCAAGCAGAAGGATAGTTCTTCCACTCCGAGTGCACGCAGTCTATGCTGCCAAGCATCCCTGGGAAGCCCCTTCTGGCATTCATCGCCAACAAACGGGCTGTATCTTCAGTCGTCGACTCTCTCAAGTACTCAGGGCCAAACACAAAAATAACAGCCTTGCAGAACTTATACATGGACTCTAGGCATGTAGACTCGCTCATACGGACGTACTCGTCAACGAGATCATCGGGCACTTCGTATGCAAGCATTTGGATGGCGGCAGTGCATTTCTGATAAGAGGAGAACCAATCTTGCCGACGGCATCCTCTTTGCACTCGAAATAGTCATGATAGCCGACCACTCCCGCTCTAATACGGTTGAAAACATGCCTACTCATATAGAAACAGCGGTGCAATTTGTGATGTTTGAACACGGGTTTGTTGTATCAAAGTAGCCCTTCCAAAGAAGAAAATGCCCGCTCTCTCGGTTGCGATTCAACGCCGGAAGGTGGCCCGGAATGGAGACACGAAACAACGGCCGCTGGCTGTTGAGGTGGCGATAGACCAACACGGCAGCCAATATCTCCTCCTCGTCGTGCTGGCAGAGTCCCCGGCAAAAAAGGGCGGCTACGTCGGCGACGAAGGAGGCGAGCGAGGGTTGCTGGGGGTGGGGGGAGGCCAATGAGCCACCGACCAGCAGGCCCGGGAAGAGGACAAGGCGAGCGTGCGCGCGTCCGTCGCGTGTCCGCGCCGACGCAAATACGGCTCAAAAATGGGCCGGGAATGGGTCACCCGCGGACGAAAAGCGGACGCCCGTCCGTTTGGGTCGGCGCGTTGGGCCGATTTTTCTGTCCGCGCCGACTCGAACGGACAGCGACGGACGAAATGGGTCGCCCCATTGGAGTTGCTCTTAGGCATATAGTTTTATACGTATGTAATCTCAACTATTTTATCTCTATCTCTCTTCATTAAACCTCTTGATACTAATACTTCAAGCAGATTGATGTATTTTCGTTGATTGCAAAACTAATGAAAAGGATTGTGAGGCCGGTTGAAGAAAAACCCTCTTGATCCTATCTCGTGTAACACACCTGCATCCTAGCGATCGGGTTAAGCTTAAATCACGACAGGGGTGTTTCCTGTCCATCGATCAATATAACCACGCGGCTCCTCCACGAAGTAGGAACGCTTCCACAATCCCTACATGGTCATGGTATCAAAGCCAGCCTCTTCCTATCAATCTAGCTTTCACAAAATCAATCTAGCCATGTCTTCCACCTCGGCTCCTGTTGTTTTGAACCTAGGGCAATCGCCGACTGTGAAACTAACAAGGGGTATTACCTCCTATGGAAGGCCCAGGTCATGCCGGCCCTGCGAGGAGGACAGGTCACCGGACTCCTGGACGGCACCGATGCCGCGCCTCTGAAGATGGCGGAGCGGTAGCAGTCGGACAAGAGCACATCCATTGTGCCGAACCCGCGCTATGGGCATGGCTATCCATTGAACGAGCGATTCAGAGGCCCGTTGACACGTAACTTACGCCTCCAAAACATTCGATCATTGCAGTGGATCATGTCTGTCGACACCTACACACGCCTCCAAACGATCGACGTTCTCTTAACAAAACACCAAACCATTAGAAAAGCACCAGACAGAAGGAGTACACACGCGGTTTCTTAGGAGGGAAAAGACAAATGTCAGGTACTTTATGTTTTCCTCGCAAAAGAAGGTAATTTTAAGTTTAATGATGTCTATAATATGCATCAACGAGTGGTGCTAGCTCCTTCTCCTTCGTGGTGGCTTGGCCGCGGTTGAGGGCTCCGTCGTCTCCAAGCAGCATTGTGTTTTTCCATTTGTAGTTTGCTTGGAGTTATTTGGGGTGGCTTGCTAATATTCAGGTTCTTTGTATCCTGTCTTGAGTGTTGTATGCAATTGGATGTTTGCTGATCATTGCTTTTGTATATAAAAGCGGGCAGAGCCTTTGTCGGTATATGATCGAACTTAACCAAGAATATTTGTGTTGTATAGGTTTCATCTTGGTAGGTTATTGAAACCGGATGGGCTAAGTTAAAACACGGATGGCTCCTTTGTCCAGGCTACCGGCGATGTTTGAAATGGCATGATTTTTCAATACCACACGGGAGAGAGTGTGTTTGCATCATGCAGGTGCCTTCAACATTGGTTGTCTGTCGTGGAAGCTGAATTATATTCGATGAAACAAGGCATGTCTCTAGTCACACAGTGGAGCCAACTCCCGATACATATTGAGAGTGATTGTTTTCAAGCGGTTAATACATAGTATTGAGAAAAGAAGGTATGGACTGAAATGCAAGTTATTTCTCATAATTTTTTTTAGAGAAGTTACACGAATGGTCACTCAAATAGAACAAAAAAGAAGAACATCCTCGTTCTACGTGGATAAGTTTAAAAATGGGTGGATGTTGAAATTTCTATGAAACTGACGTGCCATAGAACAGAGAAAATTTGGCAATGTTGACCAACTCATAAAATTATTAGAAATAATGCAAATCTACGATACAAAGACGGGAGGACCCCGACGACTCCACGTGATGCGACCTGTTCCGTCTAGTTCCCTCAACAACAACAAAAAGACCTGTTCCGTCTAGTCTAAACGCCTGGTGCATATGCATGTGCAGTGGCCAACTGGTCTACACCCTAGTGCCCGGCAACTGCTCTGTATGTGTACGTAATGAAAACCGTTTTTCTTCCGCGACGGATATGCTCGTTCGTGTTAGTTTACGAGTAGTCACTTGTCAGTAGTAGGTTTTACTAGTAGCTTTTTTGCATCGAATTTAGGACTTTATTCAGAATAATAGGAGTCGGTTACAATCTGCTCGTAGGTTAGTTCGGAGAAAGTCTGGGCTAACAGCTAGCCAACTGTCCGTCCCATCAAGCGTACAGGCACGCAGAGCGCAAAGATGGGCCGGCACATTCAAGTCCCTACCGACATGTCAAACCGAAAAAGAGATAAAATGCGGTACTATGTCCAATAATTCTCGAAAGATGGGCGATGCAATCGATCTGGAATTGCCTCGCGAGTTCCAGAGCTCGACCAAATGAAGACAATCGACCTCCATTATCACATGTGACTAGCCTTGGAGCTGGGCAAAAATTACCCCCTCCCGAAAAGCCAGCAGCTCGGCAATGAAGGGATCCGAGACTCCCGGCAATGGTTTGCACCAAGCTCCTAGGAAAGCAAGATGAGAGCGTGCCACTCCCCCTGCCCCCCCATTCGGTTGGCCGTCGAACACTGATCCATCAGTGTTGATGATGATCCATCCCGCGTCTGGGGGGTGCCAACGCTGCCCCGGTGTCCGAGTGCGTCGATTTGGTATGTCGAGAATGGATAGTGTTTCCTGCACCCACTTCATGGCCATCGCAGGATCGAACCCCTCCTGATCATGTGTCCACTTGTTCCTCGAGGTCCAAATGGAATGCATGATAGTAATGATTTTGCATCGTGCATCATCAGAGAGCTGTTGGTCTAGCGTGATGTCACGAGCCCAGGAATCTTGATGCAGCGCTGGTAGGTGTAGATCAAAGCGATCACGAGCCGCCGCCCAAAACAGCTTGCATGCGTGCAGGTCATCAGTGCATGCATTAGGTCTTCGTCTGCGGCCTGACAAAGATCACACCGGCTCATCGTTTTGATGTGCCTGCAGTGTAGAGTCACGGAATCCGGAAAAATCCCCCGAAGAACTCTCCACCAAAATACTCTAATCTTTGGTAGCACATTGAGCTTCCAAAGTCCAGTCCATAACTGTTTGTTATTCAGTGATGTCTCCGTTACCGTCCCTTCCTCTGGTGAACTGAGCTCGTTACGAGTCATGAGAGATCGGTACGCCGATTTGACAGAATAGTGTCCTGACCTTTCCAAAGCCCATGCCAAAGTATCCTCTCCGCCCGCCACCCTCAATGGAATATTCAGTATTGCTCTCGCGTCGGGGGGGGGGGGGGGGCGTGAAGTTTTGATGGATTAAATCCACCTTCCACCTTCCTGTATAAACATCAATCAAATCTGAAACTTTTGTGAGTACAGCATCTCCTATGCGGCCACTAGGTTTCAGTGATACTGTGGTTGGTATCCAAGGGTCTGTCCATATTGAGATTGTGGTGCCGTCGCCAACCCTATGGATCAAGCCCTCTTCCAGCGCCCTCCGTCCAGCCACGATCGCCTTCCACGTAGCAGAAGCCCGGCTCGGCACCGTAGCATGAAGGAAGTCAGTCTGCGGAAAATATCTTCCTTTCAACACCCGGGCACACAGGGAGTCCGGGTTTGTAAGCAGTTGCCAGCCCTGCTTGCCCAGCATCGCGAGATTGAACACTTCGGGGTCCCGAAAACCCATACATCCCTTGGCCTTTGGCACAGTCAATTTGTCCCATGACATCCAATGCATGGCTCTTTTGTCGAGGGAACTTCCCCACCAATATTTGGCCATCGGAGATGTTATCGTCTTGCAAACTTTCTTAGTCAGCAGAAAGCAGCTCATGCTGTAGGTTGGAATGGCCTGTGCTTCCGATTTTATAAGAACCTCCCTCCCTGCGCACGCAAGATTTCTTTCTGACCAGCCACCGATTTTATTGCGCACACGGTCACCAATATGGTTGAAAGTGCCGCTTGTGAACGGACGATCAGCACGGGACGGGTCATGTTAATGGCGGCAGCTCGGCTGATCGGCCGTTCCCGGGTAGAAACCGAATAATGATAATGAGCTCTGGTGCAGCGAGGTCATGTCGTTGATAGCAGCAGTTAACCCATGATGCTCCAACCGGAGTATCTGTAACTGTATAGTACGACTGAGAAAGCTTATCGGACCTGTCTATCACACGACAGTATAGGAGTCGACCATGGCAACGACATGAGTAACAGTACCGGCGGCCGGTCGGGGAGTCAATCGCCGCGCCGAACGTACCCGACGGAGCGGTCGATCGCCCGGCCGGTCAGCCTCAGATAATTTGCTGCCAAGAAGATAGGGTCATCCAGGGACGATGGATCCGTCCATGTGCAGCCGCCGCTGGACACGGTCGCCTCTGCGAGTCAGCCTCAAATAATTTGCTGCCAAGAAGATACGGCCGCCCATTGATCGGTCTATTATATGTGCAGCTGCAGCTGCTGCAGCACATGATCGACTCGGCGTCTCGGCGAGCCAGCCAATGACCACGACCAAACGGCCGTAGCTGTGGGTATACAGGAGCCTACTGTAGTATACTAGGTCGTACGTACAGTTTTGCGGAAGCCCGCGCGTCTGATCCGCAGGGGTCGTCTTCTTGGCTTTCTCCCAAGGGCGAGGAGAAAACAATGCCGGAGTGTTTTGTAGCAGGAGTACTCTAGTTTCACGAGCGGGGGTCTCGCCCGTGGACGGCGGGAACACACGGCGGAGAGTTAATTGCACAGAAATACCATAATTGGAGCATCACATGTAGATTGATACTACGATTGCTAATTTTTACATGTCAGTATCAACATTGATCCAAATTTTTGCAAAAAAGTCTAAATCGTGTATAAATACGTATTGACAGTGTATCTGACCAAAGGGGCCCGCCTGTCAGATGCCTATGTGGCAGGTTTTTTGCAGAAAACCCCCTAGCTTTATATGTAATCACGTAAATGCCCATTATTTTCGCGATAAAACCAGTACTGAGAGGGATTTTTTTTCATTCGCAAGTTTTCCACGAACTTGTTTGAAAGTTTCAGGCGTTTTTTATCAAATAAATAACAGAAACGAAAAATCCGGCGTGAGGAGGATTCGAACCAGCGACCTGCAAGACTACAGCCGCACGCGCTAGCCACGACACCACGGAGATTCGCGCGACGGATGTGAGGAGAGATATTTCCTCCATTCCACAATGTAGTGCTTTCTCTATCCACGTGCTTCAACTTTGACCGTAATTTTAACTATCAAGACCGATTGCGGCGGGAGCAAAAATAATATCAGTGAATTCGTATTCGAAAGAAGTTTTCAATTATATAATTTTTTCTCCTGCCGCAGTTGGTCTCGTTAGTTAAATTTATGGTCGCAGTGGGAGAGCAGACGCACTATATTTTGAAACGGAGGGAGTACCTTTTATAAGCGCTTTAAGACGTTGGGCAGTAAGTTGGTCTTACTGACGCTGCGCATGGCCCAAATTTTATGTCTCTTCACTCAGGACCAATACATTACTCGTGTATTAATTGTATTTTCTTCAATGCCCAGTTACTTATTTCTCAAAAATAATAATTTCAATGCGCAGTTATTTGAAAAGTAGACAAAATGTATTAAAAATAATTGTGTAATCATAATAAATATTAAAAATGCATCAAAACTGTTCAAAATTCATTTAAAAAATCAACGTGTTCAAATATATTTTGAAAAAAATCGTCGATTTTCCAAAGAACTTCATTGATTTTGATAAATTCACTGGTTATGAAGAAGTTAATTGATTTGTGAAAAAGTTCATTAATTTTGAAACAAATTCAAAATAATGCTTGTGATTAAATGCAAATTGAATATTTTTGTAATATATCTTGATATTGTTAAGATATGATGAACATTTTCATAATGCGCGGTGAACTTTTTTTAATTTATGATGAACATTTTCTTAATACACGATGTGTTTCAAGAACTTTTTGCCTGGTTTCTTAATGATTCTTGCATTCAATGCATTTAAAGATGAACATATAATTTTAAATGCATTAAATTTTAGAAACATGGCGCAGAACTTGTATTAAAAATAATTTTGTAATCACAATAAATTTTAGAAACATGGCGCAAAACTGTGAGCGGCTGGTCGCGGGATCGATTCCCGTCAGCGCGGGATTTTTCTTTTTATTTATATATTTGTTCAAGTGGCGGTAATTTTCAAACCAGTCCGACTCGGTGTTGGAAATTGCGAACGAAAAAAAAAATTCCTCCCAGAAGTTTTTTCCCCGCAAACAAATCAACACTTTTGTGATTAAATACAAAGCAAGGGGGTTTTCTGAACGTTTTTTGAAATACAAAAATTTGACCATGTAATAAGAAAATATTCACTATAAATTAAAAAGTTCATCAATTTGGAAATAATGCTTGTGATTTTGGAAACAACTTATCGGATTTTGGAAAACAGCTCGCGAATCTAAATAAAGAAAAATATTAAAAGAAACGAAGAGTAAAAGGGCAGCAAGTGTGTAACTGAACGAAAAAAAATATATTGCAGGCTTTGCTTGGCCTAGCTGCCGGCCCAGCATGTGCTTTCTAGTATAATTAAAGGATCGCCTGTGTCCTGTCAATAGCGACACTGTGGCGGTGTGGCTAGCGCGCGCTGCCTTTCGGCTGCAGGTCGCACAACACTGACCCTTTTGTGTAGCGCGCGCCACGCAGGCGCTACACCCTACGGTGCAACGCCCAGCTCTGGGGCGTTACACGCCTGTCCACCGTGGCAGCCCTTGGGCTCGCACCCAGTAGTGCAGCGCCTCCGAGCTAGGCGCCACACATGTAATGTGTAGCGCTCGGCCCGTAGGCGCTGCACTGTGACTTATCCAGCGGCTTGGCCCCACTCCCCCCACCCCACACACCCCAACCCGAGCTTTGCCCCCTCTCCCACTCTCTCCCCCTCTCAAATCCTCTCCCAAATCTTGCAAATTTAAAAAAATTGTCCGTGGATTTCGAAGTCATACCCTCCCTTAAGGTAATCTTCTCTGATCCCCTTATTTTGATCCAAGTAATGCTAGTTTGGGGAAACCCTAGTTTTGTTTGGATCTAGAGATTTGCATGGAGATGTGAGATCTTTGTTTGCCAATTTCCTATGATTAGGCTTTGTTAGTATGTTAGGGTTATTCTTATGGGTGTTCTTATGTTGGTGCTAGGGTTATGGTTAGGGTTAGGGTTATTGTTAGGGTTATGGTTATGGTTAGGGTTAGGGTTATGGTTAGGGTTACGGTTGTTGTTTGATATATATATATATATATATATATATTAGGGTTTGTATTCCGTGTTAATCCTTAAATTAGTACTCATGGAAGCAATGTTACGTTGTGTTGTTTGAATGCTTATAGGGATGGGAAGAACATGTGTGTTTGTTCATCATGGGGACAAAGACGCCTTCTTGAAAGGCAATATTGAACCGGATCCGGATGAGCTTAATATGGTGTTTGATAGTAGTCCTAGCTATGCAGAGCTCTTGCAACAAGTGAGGAAAGATTTGAATTGGATGGACCCTAATGATATCTTTGAGTTGGAGGGAAGGCATAATGTAGGTTTTGGAATGCACATCCGTTGGAAGACAATGCGTATCAACTCGGAGCAACGTTGGGTTGCATACAAGGAAACGGTGGCCAATTCACTTGACAAGGCTCTTGAGTTATTTGCAACGAAGAAGGGTTGATTCAAATTTGCATTTGGACTTGAACCGGAAACCCTCCCCTTTGGTTGCTAGTAGGCCCCCACCCTTGAAGCGAGACGAAATTGTTGAACCTCTTTTGACCCAAGAAGTGAGGCCAACATTGAGCCCGTTTACAAACAACGAAGATGAAGCTTTGCAAGAGGACAATGATGAGTATGCGGACGATGACAATGAAGTTGATCTCCATGACAACAATGTGGGTGATCTTGACAAATATCATTTGCAAGAGACAATGGACCATTCCGTCCCTTTTTCCCGTGCATATGCATCGGATTCGGATGACGAAGGTCCCGATGAACAAGTTGATGAGGAGGGGTTCATGGTGAAGGAGGCCGAAGCTTTCGATAAGGTATTCGGTCGGGATCACAAGACACCATTGTTCAAGGATGTTAGTCTAGCGGATGAAGCCGTTGTGGATGGTGGCAAATCTATATCTCTTGGGGTTAGGTCAAGCTCTCACCGTGATTTGGGAGACGACAAGAACCGGATTGCTAAAGGGTCTAAGTTCGAAACCTTGTTGGAATTGAAGATGTGGCTCGACAACTACTCGGTTACGCATTATCGTCCACACAAGGTGGTGCACTCGGACGTCAATGTGCGCTACACGGTTGCGTGTGCATGTGAAGATGAAATATGTCCGTGGATTGTGCGTGCAAGACCATGAAAAGGAGGTCCCGCTTGGCACATAATGAGTTGTGTGCCAACTCACATGTGCCGAGGCAAAAGGGTGGATGGCAAGATTGTGTCCCAAGACCACAGACAACTCACGTCCGAGTTCATCGCTTACAGGCTCTCCAACTCAATATCCACACTTCCAACAATGAGCGTCCAACATGTCATTGACCTTGTGAAAGCCATCTTTCATTACAAGGTGAAGTACGGCAAGGCATGAAAGGCGAAGCAAGACGCATTTAAGATGTTGTATGGTACTTGGGAGGAAGCATGCAACCGAATCCCTAGGTTGTTGTTAGCCATGGCCGCCACAAACCCAGGCATGGTTCATGTTGTCGAGCCTCATGGGCACCAAACAACGGTTTATGAAGGAAAGAAAGTCCGAGTATTTGGCCGTGCATTTTGGGCGTTCGAGCAATGCGTGAGGGCTTTCGAACACTGTAGGCCGGTCATCGCCATTGATGGCACGTTCTTGACCGGACAATACAAGGGCACCTTGTTGGTTGCGATAGCAAGTGATGCCAATAACCGGGTGTTGCCATTGGCATTTGCTTTGGTTGAGGCAGAGAACAATGACAACTGGGAGTGGTTTTTGCGTCTTTTGAGGACGAAGGTGTTACCCGCTCAAAGGGAAATTTGTGTCATATCGGATCGGCATGCAGGAATTCTTAACGCGGTGGAGATTGACATTCCCGGGCATGCTCCGTTGCACCATCGATGGTGCATGAGGCACTTTTGTTCGAACTTCTATAGGGCATGTGGCCTTAAGGAGTTGGCCGATGATCTTCAAGATTGTTGTCTTGCTTTCTCCGAGAAGCGGTTCGCCACTTTGTTGAACAAATTGCTCGTACACAAAAAACTTGATCATGGGGGTCAAGACTTTATGAATAGGCACATTCAACACTGGAACAAGTGGGCACGTGCTTTTGATGAAGATGGCCGGAGATACGATCAAATGACAAGCAATATGGCTGAATGCTTTAATAGGGTGCTCAAAGGTGCACGTGGATTACCCGTGACGGCAATAGTTCAATACACATTTGACAAGATGAATGCATACTTTCTAAAGTACTCGATGGAAATTGATGCACAGATAGCGGGTGAGAACCCGCGCAAGTACAAGTACAAGTTCCCACCCAAGGTTGATGAATGGTTAGAATTTTAATCACGAAAGGCGGACTCAGAAGAAGCTATATTATATGACAACGAAGAGTGGAAGTATGAAGTGAAAGAGCCAGGAGGAACCACAAACGATGGCCGGCAACATGGAGGTCGGGCTTTCAAGGTGTCTTTAACACAATGTGATTGCTCTTGCGGGAGGCCATTGTTGCTTCATCTCCCATGCTCACATTTGTATACCGTCGGTCGCGTTAGAAATGTGGACATCAATCACCCACGCACTGTGAGGGAGTTGAAGTTCTCAATCATGACGGTCAAGAAAACATGGGCTCCCCGCTTTCACCCATACTTTGACCAATCACAATGGCCGGAGTACCATGGAGTTCAACTATGGCCGGATCCGGAGTTGAAGGTTGTTACACGGGGTAGACGTAAAACAAAGCGTTTTAGAGGCGACATGGACGGATGGGGCCATGGTGGTCGCCGCGAAGCGGGAAATGATCAATTCCAAGAGCCTCGTGAGAGCTCCCGTTGTGGGGAATGCAAAGGTCATGGCCACAACAAAAGAAAATGTACGAAACCAAGGAAAAGGTCCAAGAAAAATGATGCAAGCACTAGCCAACAAGGAGCTACACAAGGGAGCCAACTAAGTGGTAGCCAACAAGTGCCAAGCCAACCAAGAGGTAGCCAACAAGTGCGAAGGCAACAACGTGGTAGCCAACAAGTGCCAAGGCAACCAAGTGGGAGCCAACCTAGTGGTAGCCAACAAGTGCCAAGCCAACCAAGTGGGAGCCAACCTAGTGGTAGCCAACAAGTGCCAAGTCAACCAAGTGGTAGCCAACAAGTGCCAAGCCAACCAAGTGTTAGTCAAAGAGGATCTAGGCAACAAAGAGGTCGGCAACTAGGACTTACAAGAGGCCGTGGTGGTGGTAGTCTAGGCCGTGGTGGTGGTGTTGGCCGTGGTGATGGTCTTGGCCGTGGTGATGGACTTGGCCGTGGTGATGGACAAGGGCAAGGTCGTTATAGAGGAATGTTTGGATACCTTGATGGAACATTTCTGTATGTTGCTCACTAACTATAATGTTTCAAATGTTCTTGTTTTTCATATGTTCTTCTTTTTCATATCTTCTTCTTTTACATGTGCTTCCATTTGTTTTTATTGTCTTTACTAACCATTATGTTTCACTCATTGTAGGTATGGCGGCTTCCCAACCCAACAAACCAACAATGAAGGAGGATGACGAAGATGAGATGGCGGGATGGTGGGAGAAGGCTGCGAAGAAGCTTAGAGAGGAGGATGCAACCAAGCTAAAGAAGAAGAAGGAAGAGGAGCTTGAGGAGAAGAGGAAGGCAAAAGAGAGAGCGTCAAATGCGATGCGCGCTAGGGAGCAAGCATTGGTGAGGAAATGTGAGGAGGCACAGAAGAAGCGTCAAAAGGATTTTAAAGAAGGAACCATGAAGCTTTGGGCAATTGCAGCTGAAAAAAAGAGTGGGAGGATAAGATATTCATGGAGAGGGTGGTTAAGGAGGCCCACCTCATAAGGAAAAGGGAGGAGGAAGAGGAAGAAGAGAGGAAGAAGAAGAAGGGAAAGTGGCCTTGCTCTACGCAATAGAGCTATGTCATCTTCAACTTGCTTGTGGACGATAATCGTGTTATAACTATGATCTCCGATTTGGTTGTGAACTACTATGTGTCATGAACTACTATCTCTCCTCCTCGATTTGGTTGTGAACTACTATGTGTCATGAACTACTATGTGTCCTCCTCGATTTGGTTGTGATCTACTATGTGTCGTGAAGTAATATGTATTATGAACTAGTATGTGTCGTGAAGTACTTTGTGCATATGTTGTCTTCACAGTTCTTTGCTTGCTATGTGCCGTGAACTACTATCTCTCCTCATCGGAATATGTGTGCATGTGCCAAAATTTTTGCTAAGTACAAGTGGAACGCCTAGCTCTGGGGCGTTGCACTGTACAGTGTGGCGCCTCGAAGCTAGGCGCTGCAGTGGCTGTAGGTTGCCAACACTTTGTTTGCTCTCTGCTTAGCTCAGCCTAGGAGTGCAACGCCTCAGTGCTAGGCGTCACACTGTATAGTGCAGCGCCTAGAGTTGAGGCATTGCACCCTTGGGATGAGCTAAACAGAGAGCAAACAAAGTGTTTGCAACCTACAGCCGCTGCAGCGCCTAGCTTGGAGGCGCCACACTATACAGTGCAACGCCTAGCTTCCGGGCGCCACACTGTAGCGGCTGTAGCTTGCAAACAAAGTACTTGCTCTCTGCTTAGCTCAGCCCAGGCGTGCAACGCCTCAGGGCTAGGCGTCACACTGTATAGTGCAGCGCCTAGCGCTGAGGCATTGCACCCTTGGCCTGAGCTAAACAGAGAGCAAACAAAGTGTTTGCAACCTACAGCCGCTGCAGCGCCTAGCTTTGAGGCGTCACACTGTACAGTGCAACGCCCAAGAGCTAGGCGTTGCACTGTATAGTGTGACGCCTCCAAGCTAGGCGCTGCAGCGGCTGTAGCTTGTAAACTTGGTCATTTTCAGGTACATTGCAACATTTCCTAGAATAAGCAGTCAGAAACTTTAAGTTCACATTTCAGTCACAGTTGAACATTATTAAGACAACAAGTGCAACATAGAGGATCAAGTTCAACATTGCTAAGACGTCAACTCCAAGTTCAACATAACTAAGACATACAAAGAGGATCAAGTTCAACATAGAGCTACCACAACTCCAAGTTCACCGACATAACAACTCCAAGTTCACCGACATTACAAATAAAGGACGATGGCTGGTTCCTAAGAAGAGCTAGTTCCTTGAGCGCTTTTTGGCTGCTCCCCCCCTCTTGCTGGCTAACTTCTTCACCTTCCTAGGAAGAGGAACATGCTCCCGCTCCGGCTCCGGTTCCTCCACGTCATCGACATCGTCATCCAAATAGTCATCCAAAGCCGCCATCCGCGAGGTGCCGACCGTCCTTTTGCCTCTTTGGGTGAAGTCTTCAGGTGTGTATTTGTTGATTCCCGTCCTAGGCTTTAGCCTGTATGCAGACCTAACCTGGTACGTCCCCAAGGTCATATCATCAGCAACCTATGCATCAACAAAAGATATGGAAAGACCGTGTGTGAGGATATAGTTAGCAATGCATCAACAATTGGATATATATGTTCATGCCATACCTCTTGGGTGACCACACCCACATCCTCATCCTCCAAATGATCATGATGGCTCTGGCCCGAAGCGGGATCTGATGGTGTCGCCAACCTAGACCGTTCTGGTGATACATACTCGGGGTCACGACAACCAAAAAGGTTTGATAGCCGCCTTAACTTTTGGCCCTGGTGCTGCAACATGTACAAGTGAATGAGACATCGAACGTAGCAACACATGTTAAGTGCTAGTTTGAAGGAGATGTGAACCTTGATGAATGCTCGAAGTGCACCTTCTCCATCGCTTTTGCCAGCCGGGGTTGTTTCAAGAATAGTCTCGGTCTCATCAGTTGCTTTCTTGATCTGGGCACGCTATGAACAGAAATGGTATTAACGTGTTAGGCAAGCGAAGATGTGAATAGTGTGAATGAAAAGCAAAGAGGGAAAATACCACAAAGTTCATAATTGGAGCTGAAGGGATCACTGAGTTGCCTTTCCTGACTAATGCGTTGTACTGGTGTTGGGCTACCTCATAAAAAACAGTGGGTTCTTCCAAAATCTCCTCAGCATACGCCGGCTTGCATACCTCCACACGGGTACTTGCAAGAAACCATGT
This sequence comes from Triticum urartu, assembly GCF_003073215.2. Classification (NCBI taxonomy): domain Eukaryota; kingdom Viridiplantae; phylum Streptophyta; class Magnoliopsida; order Poales; family Poaceae; genus Triticum; species Triticum urartu. The sequence continues at coordinate 96,385,216 of NC_053024.1, forward strand.
GAGATAGTTGTTGAACGCTACAGGGCAGTGCTCACGAAGCTGGACTCCTTTTCCAGCCCTAGCTTGCTCCACACTAAGCGCAAACTGTATGACATACTTTATGTGATGCTTGTCCCAATCCTTAATCTTCCGCTGCCTTTTCCTATCCAACCTGCAAGTTAGAAACATAATATTAGTAGCATCGAAACCGCCGAGAAGCTGCTAAGTACTCAAGGTTAATTATATCTTACGGGTGTAGCAACCTGTCCGTGTCCTCCCACTCCGGCGGATGTGCCTGGAACAAACCAAACTGATGGCGCACTCGACGTGGGAGGTGAAGCTCAACCGCCCAGTTGCATATGAGTGGGCACCGCATACGCCAGAGATCCCTATCCCTAGTGCACATCAGATTCAGCCTGAACTCTAAAGGGTTACCAAAACTATCTCCTGTTCCATACGGCTCCCATATCACCTGCAAAATGGGATAGAATGCAAAATTGATATCGACTTGCAATAGAAGCATCATAATCACTTATGCAATGTCAATTCACCTGCTCAGGCATGATCGCGTCAAGCTCGCTCTGGTACAACTTGTACATGACCGAGGGATCATCTGTCGTATCATTTAACACATCCCACTTGTAAGCCCAAGTGGGTAGCCGTAGTAGGTTGCCTTTGTCGTCCCAATCATCGTACTTCACCTTCTTCGGACGTCCAACCGGCAAACGCTCCCAGCTCCATATGGAAAGTGCGAGCAAACAACCACCAATACCTCCAGATGACCTACAACAGGCTTCGTCCAACTGCACATAAAAGAGAACATGGTTCAATTAAGAGCAAGATCGCATTCATAATGTAGCAATGAAGTGAAAAGGAAACAACTTCATACCTGTCTATACAAGTAAGCCAGTGTCGCCGAACCCCAACTCCTATTGCTATCGAAGACGGTCAATGCCTTCAGCCACATCCATGGAGCATTCTTGCCTGTGCCATCAGCAAACATAGTCCTGGATATCACATACCACATGTAGACACGAGCATATGTCTTGACCGTGTCCTCATCAGCTTCCGGTGGGCAAGTACCAAAGTGCTCAGTAATCCACGTGAAAGTAGCACCGGCTGCGACTCTTTCCTTCTTCTTGTCTTCTGCTGCTGGTTCCGGAGGCTCCGGAGGAACCATACCGATAAGGGCATGCATTTGTGCGCGCCACCCATCAGAATTGGTGCTCATACATAGAGGATTCCCATCGATAGGAAGACCGGTGATCATAGCAATATCCTGGAGCGTCACTGTCATCTTCCCGGTCCGTAGATGGAAACTATGTGTCTCCGGCCGCCAATGATCAATAAGCGCGGTGAGTGCTGGAGTATTGTTGGGTGGCGTCGACCGTCTGACCATATGAATGAAAGGGAGAAGTCCTGTCTCCCTTACATACGGTGTGTATCGCTCATCATAGCGCATCCACCCAAGGGTGACCCCGTGAGAACGAAGCTTCAAAGGTGCAAGCGCCTACAAACAAACAATTCATAACATTACATATGGGGAATTTGTGTTTGAAATAAATACGAAATTCATAAAACAGGCCACTTTCATTATTACCCGCTGCTCCACCGCAATAGTGTACGATCGGTGTTGTTTGTCCCAGTGATCATCGAGAAGCCAAACCATCCTAACAATTTTGAAATAAAGCTTTCTTGTCAAGCGGATTGAGAGGGGGAGAGGAGGAAGCCACCGGCGCGCCTGTTCTGTAACTCCTGGAATGAATGGGTGGGGTGGGGGAGGGGGAGGGGGCGGCTGGCATCTAAGTCACAGTGCAGCGCCTACGAGCCGGGCGCTGCACATTACATGTATGGCGCCTAGATCGGAGGCGCTGCACTACTAGGTGCCACGGTGGACAGGCGTGCAACGCCCCAGAGCTGGGCGTTGCACCGTAGGGTGTGGTGCCTGCGTGGCGGGCGCTACACAAAAGGGTCAGTGCTGTGAAATAGTTTCACGGGCAGTTCATTCCGTGAATTGATTTCGTCCCAAGGTCAAAATTGTCAAATTTTCCTGCGTTTCTTTTCGTTACTGTTATTTATATGTTCAATTCAGTGGAAACTTTCAAACAAGTCCGTGCAAAACTTGCGAATGAAAAAAATCCCTCTCAGTACTGGTTTTATCGCGAAAATAATGGGTATTTACGCTATTACATATAAAGCTAGGTGGTTTTCTGCAAAAAGCTGCCACATAGGCATCTGACAGGCGGGCCCCCTCACTCAGATACACTGTCAATACGTATTTATACGTGATTTAGACCTTTTTGCAAAAACCTGGACCAATGTTGGTACTGACATGTAAAAATTAGCAATCGTGGTACCAATCTGTATGTGATGCCTCAATTGTGGTACTTCTGTGCAATTAACTCCACGGCGGACGACGCTGGCCCATCAGCTGGCTGTGCTGTAGTCCAAGTTTTTCAAGCCCCTGACGGCCGCGATCCGAACGCACGGACACGGTGCTCTATAAAATCTTGTGATCTGCAATCGGTTTCGTTGATTAAATTTATGGTCAAAGTTGAACCTCAAAAACCATGGACGCGCTATATTTTGGAATGGAGGGAGTACCATATACAACTCCCATGATTCAATGTCAACTTCTGTCCGTTCCCATACAACAAGAAAGCAAACGTCACACTTTGTTTCTACTCCCGCAGTGTCTGATGAAAGTCCATCAAGTACTCTGGAAAAACCGCTATCGCGTCGTCAAAATGATGGTGTCGCGACGGCGGATGAAACAAACGGATAGGATGCATGCGGGTCGTGTGGAGATTATTTAAAAATAATCTTCATCGTGATGAGGTTATGTACCTAGGGTAGGGTCATAGGCCTGACCTAGACACCTTCCCCTAGGACATCACCCTAAAGCCAGAATCATTCAAAGTGTACCATCATCCACTCGACCAGAGACGTTCCACTCGGAAGAATCAATGTCACTCGACCGTTGCAGAAGCCACTTGACGAGCAGAAGATCTAAAGCCACTCTGCACCAACAACGGCCGTGCATTTACTTATAGGCTTAATTTTCATTTATAGCACTTAATGGCTAGCGTTACCAGTAACATTCTTCTCTTGATGTATATTGAACCCTGTGTAACGGAGGGGAGCAGGGGTCCTAGGGCACTCTATATAAGCCACCCCCTCCTCCGGGACAAGGGTTCACATCTTTTGTAAACACACACACATAATCCAGTCGACCACCTCAGGGCTCCGAGACGTAGGGCTGTTACTTCCTTTGAGAAGGGTCTGAACTCGTAAAACTCGTGTACGACTACTCCATAGCTAGGATCTTGCCTCCTCATACCTACCCCCATTCTACTGTCAGTCTTAGACCCACGATAGTTGGCGCCGACCTTGGGGCAGGTGTCTTAGCAGTTTATTGAAGAAGTTGCGATTCTTCCGATTCCCATCATCATGGTTTCCGACGGAGGATTGGCTGAAGGCCGCGAGATTCGTCTCGGCGCGCTCGTCTTCATCGCCGACGACTCCGCTTGGCTTCACGAAGCTCCACTCGACGTCGAGGCGCTCCCCGTCCGCGGGGCGACGCACTTCTGTGCGTGCGTTCGCGGCGTCCTTCTTCGACAATCGTCGAATCCGTATCAGTCGACTCCTGTGGCAACCTCCCTCTCCGTTGTTCGCCATGTGATGCCTCAATTATGGTGCTTCTGTGCAATTAACTCCACGGCAGACGACGCTGGCCCGTCAGCTGGCTGTGCTATAGTCCAAGTTTTTCAAGCCCCTGACGGCCGCGATCCGAACGCACGGACACGGTGCTCTGTAAAATCTTGTGAGCTGCAATCGGTTTCTTTGATTAAATTTATGGTCAAAGTTGAACCTCAAAAACCATGGACGCGCTATATTTTGGAACGGAGGGAGTACCATATACAACTCCCATGAGTCAATGTCAACTTCTGTCCGTTCCCATACAACAAGAAAGCAAACGTCACACTTTGTTTCTACTCCCGCAATGTCTGATGAAAGTCCATCAAGTACTCTGGAAAAACCGCCATCGCGTCGTAAAAATGATGGCGTCGCAACGGCGGATGAAACAAACAGATAGGATGCATGCGGGTCGTGTGGAGATTATTTAAAAATAATCTTCATCGTGATGAGGTTATGTACCTAGGGTAGGGTCATAGGCCTGACCTAGACACCTTCCCCTAGGACATCACCCTAAAGCCAGAATCATTCAAAGGGTACCATCATTCACTCGACCAGAGACGTTCCACTCGGAAGAATCAATGTCACTCGACCGTTGCAGAAGCCACTTGACGAGCAGAAGATCTAAAGCCACTCTGCACCAACAACGGTCGAGCATTTACTTATAGGCTTAATTGTCATTTATAGCACTTAATGGCTAGCGTTACCAGTAACATTCTTCTCTTAATGTATATTGAACCCTGTGTAACGGAGGGGAGCAGGGGTCATGGGGCACTCTATATAAGCCACCCCCTCCTCCGGAACAAGGGTTCGCATCTTTTGTAAACACACACACATAATCCAGTCGACCACCTCAGGGCTCCGAGACGTAGGGCTGTTACTTCCTTTGAGAAGGGCCTGAACTCGTAAAACTCGTGTACGACTACTCCATAGCTAGGATCTTGCCTCCTCATACCTACCCCCATTCTACTGTCAGTCTTAGACCCACGACAGTTGGCGCCGACATTGGGGCAGGTATCTTAGCAGTTTATTGAAGAAGTTGCGATTCTTCCTATTCCCATCATCATGGTTTCCGACGGAGGATTGGCTGAAGGCCGCGAGATTCATCTCGGCGCGCTCATCTTCATCGCCGACGACTCCTCTTGGCTTCACGAAGCTCCACTCGACGTCGAGGTGCTCCCCGTCCATGGGGCGATGCACTTCCATGCGTGCGTTCGCAGCGTCCTTCTTCGACAACCGTCGACTCCGTATCAGTTGACTCCTATGGCAACCTCGCTCTTCGTTGTTCGCCGGCGCCAGCGATCCGGTCGGTCGTGGCTTCAGCGGTGGGTGAGGCACGCGGTGGCCCGCCAATCGGCCACCCCGCAAATCGCGGCAATTGAGCCCGACGAAACTCTCTACGGCCTGTTTGATCTGTCGACTGGCTCCGTCGAGACTGCGTCCGAATGCGACAGCAGCGACCCCGCGGCAGAAGTCTTGATGGTCAATGGACCACGCAGTCCTCCTGGCTTCACTCGGGAAGGCGGTGGCGATGGCGGCGGTGATCTGTCGCGTGTTGACGAGGAGTACCGCCCCGAACCCCTCTCTTCGCAGCGGAGGGAAGATCTTCGTCGCCGTAATATGGATGCACTTCACACTTCTATCGTTGGAGAAACCCCCGAGGCCCAGGCCTTGGAGGAGGCGCGCCTGGCCACCTTGGCTGAGCGCACTCGACTAGAGAACCTCCAGCGCGCACTCGACGAGCGTGCTCGGCAGCGGATCCCCGAGTCTAGTCGATGACAACTTTTTTCGCCTCCGACTCGGGTATATCGAACTCCGATCCAGAATCTCACAGCTGCAGCTAGAATAGCAGAGTCAATTCAACCTTCCCAGTCAGAAGCTGGCCGAGGTTTGATGCAGATCCGGGCTTTACTCCGAGCAGCGGGGGAGCAGAATACAACAGTGTCTCAGTCGCGGAATAGGATTCACAGCAGGTCTGTGGTGGAGGATACTGTCCAATCTGCCCACAGCCCAAGATCGCCTCCGCGGCGTGAGGGACGTGGGTACTAGCAAGATCAGTATAGGAACCGGGAGCAGTATGATCATCGACTCGACCACGACGACCGTCGTCGAGTGCCCACGCCTCCTCCGAGGATTGGGTCGTGCTTGCCTCGGCGGCAAGACGACAGGCGCCCTCGCAGCGGCAAACGAAGAATTCCGGTCGACCCCAGAGAACCAGGTTTGATGCAAGATCAATCCTCGTTCAAGGTCTGGTTGATAGAAACAGAGCTCACAGAGAAGACCACGATAGAGATCATCCGACTGGAGGCAGGGTACACGTTCCAGGACCCGAGTGTTTCAGCAGAGCCATCAGAGCAGCAGTGATTCCTCCCAACTTCAGGTTGGCGACTGGAGTCAGCAAGTTCACCGGCGAGTCCAAGCCAGACACTTGGCTTGAGGATTACCGAGTGGCTGTGCAGATTGGTGGTGGCAATGATGATGTGCCATGAAGCACCTCCCCTTGATGTTGGAGGGCTCTGCCAGAGCGTGGTTGAATCAATTGGCCCCTAGCAGTATATACAGTTGGGAAGAACTTGCTCGAGAGTTTGTTAGGACCTTTGAAGGCACTTGCAAAAGGCCAGCAGGGTTGACAGAATTGCAGTGTTGTGTCCAAAAACCGAATGAAACTTTGAGAGATTATATCCAGAGATGGATCACGTTGCACCATACGATGGAGAATGTGTCAGATCACCAAGCAATTTACGCCTTCAAGGAAGGCATTAAGTATTGGGAGTTGAACCTAAAATTTGGTCGGACAGGGGATATGACTCTGACTCGGATGGTGGAGATTGCCACCAAATATGCCAATGGTGAAGAGGAAGACCGACTCCGGAGTGGCAAACACAAAACAGTCGCCCAAGAAACCGGAGGAGGGCATTCCAGTCGGAAACAGAAGCGAAAGGCCGAACCAGCAGCTCCTGGTGAAGCTTTAGATGTTGCCCAAGGAAAGTTCAAAGGAAAGCCCAAAGGGCCTTGGAATCCCAAAAAAGTTAAGGATAAGGATGGGAATGATGTGTTGGATTTACCGTGCCATATTCATACCAAGAAAGATGAAGAGGGGAACATCATTTACCCTAAACACACCACTCGACAGTGTCATTTCTTGATTCAGCAGTTCCGAGAGAAACAACCCAAGGAAAAGGAAAAGGAGTCAGACGGAGGTGAAGATAGGGAAGAAGGTGATGACGGCTTTCCCAATGTCAATTCCACGCTGATGATTTTTGCTGATGTCGAAAGCAAAAGTCGATTAAAGGTTATTAATAGGGAGGTGAACATGGTTGTCCCGGCAACACCCAGTTATCTAAAGTGGTCCCAGACTGCCATCACATTCGACCAGTCAGACCACCCAGCGCATATAGCCACCCCTGGGAGGCAAGCACTGGTGGTCGACCCAGTAGTCGAAGGCACTCGACTGACTAAGGTGCTGATGGATGGTGGCAGTGGCCTGAATATCCTTTATGCTGAAACCTTGAAGGGAATGGGCATTCTAATGTCCAAGCTTAGTGAAAGCAACATGAGTTTCCACGGTGTTATACCCTGCAAGAAGGCTCAGTCACTCAGCCAGATCGCACTTGATGTGGTTTTCGATGATTCCAAGAATTACCGCAAGGAAAAGTTGATGTTTGAGGTAGTGAATTTCAAGAGTGCTTATCATGCCATTCTGGAAAGACCCGCTTATGCACGTTTTATGGCTCGACCATGTTACGTGTATCTCAAATTGAAGATGCCTGGTCCCAAAGGAGTAACCACTGTCACCGGCAATCGGCAGAAGGCAGAAGAGTGTTTCCAGAAGGGTTCAAAAATTGCTGATGCACAGATGGCCGTAGTGGAACTGCAAGAGTACCAGAAAAATGCAGATTCGAGTGATTTGCTGCGAGCCAAGAAGCCTGCCAAAGAGTCCGCATTTCAGTCATCAGGAGAAACGAAGCCGATTCATATCCACCCGACCGATCCCAATGCTGCTCCGACCCATATTTCATCAACACTCGACAGCAAATAGGAAGAAGCGCTCATCCAGTTCCTCCGTGAGAACTGGGACATCTTTGCATGGAAACCTTCTGACATGCCGGGTGTACCCAGGGGACTGGCTGAGCATCGTTTGCGAGTTGACCCGAAAGTAAAACCAGTCAAGGAACATCTCCGACGGTCCGCCGTCCAGAAGAGAAAAGCAATTGGCGAGGAAGTGGCTCGGCTCCTGGCAGCTGAGTTCATTCGAGAGATTTACCACTCCGAGTGGCTCGCCAATGTTGTCATGGTCCCCAAGAAGGATGATTCACTTCACATGTGCATTGACTTCAAGCATATCAATCGAGCCTGCCCGAAAGATCATTCCTCTGCCCCGCATCGACCAAATTGTCGACTCAACTGCGGGGTGTGAGCGCTTGTCCTTCTTGGACGCCTATTCCGGGTACCATCAGATCCGACTGTATGGACCCCATGCGATAAAAACGGCTTTCATCACTCCATTCGGATGTTTCTGTTATGTCACTATGCCATTCGGCCTAAAGAACGCCGGAGCCACATTCATGAGGATGATTCAAAAGTGTCTGCTCACTCAAATCAGTCGAAATGTGGAAGCATACATGGATGACATTGTAGTCAAGTTACATAAAGGTTCCGACCTGCTGGCTGACCTTGCTGAAACCTTTGCCAACCTCAGAAGGTATGATATCAAGCTTAATCCATCAAAGTGCACATTCGGAGTTCCTGGCGGAAAATTACTCGGTTTCCTTGTTTCCGAACGAGGGATCGACGCTAACCCAGAAAAAATTGGTGCCATTCTTTGGATGAAATGCCCTGTGCGTGTGCACGATGTCCAAAAGCTTACTGATTGTTTGGCCGCTCTGAGTCGATTCATTTCTCATCTCGGTGAAAAGGCACTGCCTCTTTACCGACTGATGAAGAAGTCTGATAAATTCGAGTGGACTTCCGAAGCTGATGTAACGTTTGTAGAGCTCAAAGCCCTGCTTTCCACCCAGCCAGTGCTTGCTGCACCAATCAGCAAAAAGCCTTTACTGCTTTACATTGCAACCACTGGACAAGTTGTTAGTACAGTACTCACGGTCGAGCGGGGAGAAGAAGGGAAAACTTATAAAGTTCAGCGCCCAATATATTACGTCTCCAAAGTCCTGACTCCATCAAAGCAAAGATATCCCCATTATCAGAAGCTTGTTTATGGAATTTACATGACCACAAAGAAGGTTGCACACTATTTCTCTGATCATTCCGTTACAATCGTCAGCGACGCTCCATTGTCGGAGATTCTGAACAACAGAGATGCAACTGGTCGAGTGGCAAAGTGGGCGATTGAACTCCTTCCCCTGGATATCAAGTTCGAAGCAAAGAATGCTATTAAGTCCCAAGCAATAGTTGATTTCCTCGCCGAGTGGATCGAACAACAATTTCCAGCCCAAATTCATTCGGAGCATTGGACCATGTTCTTCGATGGGTCCAAGATGCTGAATGGTTCCGGTGCTGGAGTGGTATTGGTCTCCCCCCGTGGTGACAAACTCAGTTATGTTCTCTAGATTCACTTTGACTCTTCCAACAATGAGGCTGAATACGAGGCACTTCTGTATGGGTTGCGTATGGCCATTTCACTCGGCGTCCGTCGCCTCATGGTCTATGGCGACTCAGATTTAGTGGTCAATCAGGTGATGAAGAAGTGGGACATCAGAAGCCCAGCCATGACCGGTTATTGCAATGCAGTAAGGAAGTTAGAAAAGAGGTTCGAGGGGTTAGAGCTCCATCACATCCCACGACTAAAAAATCAAGCAGCTGATGATCAAGCAAAGATAGGCTCCAAGAGAGAAGCCATTCCCAGTAATGTGTTCCTGGAGCATATTCATGCACCCTCGGTTCAAGAAGATCCCTTCACTGAAGAGCCCCCACAGCCGAACAGTGCCACCGATCCGACTGAAATCGAGATTCCAGCCGTGGTCGACTTGATCATGGAAGTTTTGGTTATCACCCCCGACTGGACGGTACCATATATCGCATACATTCTTAGAAGAGAACTCCCAGGAGATGAAGAAGAGGCTCGACAGCTCGTCCGTCGATCTAAGGGCTTCACCGTGATAAGAGGGCAGTTGTTCAGAGAAAGTGTGACTGGAGTCTGCCAGAAATGCATAACACCTGAAGAAGGTCGAGTGATCCTCAATGATGTCCACTCGGGGACCTGTGGTCACCATGCATCCTCTCAGACCATTGTGGCCAAAGCATACCGAGCGGGATTTTACTGGCCTCGAGCAAATGAGATGTCACAAGAAATAGTCGACAAATGTGAAGGTTGTCAGTTCTACTCCAACATGTCTCACAAGCGTGCGTCATCCCTGAAAACCATTCCGCTCGTCTGGCCTTTTGCTGTTTGGGGATTGGATATGGTTGGACCTTTCAGGACTGGCAGGAGTGGATTCACTCATGTGCTTGTAGCAGTCGACAAGTTCACCAAGTGGATTGAAACCAAGCCTATCAAGAACCTTGATGCCAGTACTGCCGCCAGCTTCATCAGAGAGATAACATTCAGATATGGTGTTCCCCACAGCATCATCACTGACAACGGATCAAACTTTGATTCTGATGAATTCAGGACTTTTTGTGCTTCACAAGGTACTCAAGTCGACTATGCCTCGGTCGCTCACCCCCAGTCGAATGGACAGGCTGAAAGGGCAAATGGATTGATTCTCAAAGGACTGAAACCTCGACTGATGCGTGACCTCAAACACGCTGCAAGAGCCTGTGAAAGGATCGATATGGTTGACTAGAGGGGGGGGGTGAATAGGCAACTACTAATTTTTAACTTTTCTTTACCAAATTAAACTTTGCATCAAAGTAGGTTGTCTAGATGTGCAACTAGGTGAGCAACCTATATGATGCAATAACAACAAGCATACAAGCAAGCAAGAGAAGTAACACTAAAGAGCTTGCACAAGTAAAGATAAGAGATAACCAAGAGTGGATCCGGTGAAGACGAGGATGTGTTACCGAAGTTCCTTCCTTTTGAGGGGAAGTACGTCTCCGTTAGAGCGGTGTGGAGGCACAATGCTCTCCAAGAAGCCACTAGGGCCACCGTATTCTCCTCACGCCCTCACACAATGCGAGATGCCATGATTCCACTATTGGTGCCCTTGAAGGCGGAAACCGTACCTTTACAAACAAGGTTGGGGCAATCTCCACAACTTAATCGGAGGCTCCCAACAATACCACGAAGCTTCACCACAATGGACTATGGCTCCGTGGTGACCTCAACCGTCTAGGGTGCTCAAACACCCAAGAGTAACAAGATCCGCTAGGGATGAGTGGGGGAATCGAAAATCCCTTGGTGGAAGTGTAGATCGGGGCCTTCTCAACCACTCCCGAGCAAATCAACAAGTTTGATTGGCTAGAGAGATAGATCGGGCGAAAATGGAGCTTGGAGCATTAATGGAGCTTGAGCATTAATGGAGCTTGAGGGGGAAGAGGTAGGTCAAAGGGGAAGAAGGGGACCCCCTTTTATAGTGGGGGCAACAATCCAACCGTTGCCCCACCAACCAGCCCCGCACAGGGCGGTAGTACCGCTAAAGGGGGGCGGTACTACCGCTGAGCCAGCGGTACTGCCGCTCCAGCTAGCGGTACTGCCGCGCAGAGAAGAGCAGCGGGGATCTGGACCCAGCGCGGTACTACCGCGGTGGTAAGGGCGGTACTACCGCTCCAAAACGGTACTACCGCCTCTACTGCCGCAACTTGTGCCGCAAAACCCGACACAAGAAAAAGAGCCCTCGAGTCGAGGCGGTAGGAGCCAGACAGCCCAGTGGTAGTACAGCTGCAGGGTCACCGGCGGTACTACCGCTGCGGAGCGGTACTGCCGCCTGTGACCCTTCGACGGTACTACCGCTGGTAGTGCGGTACTACCGCTGGGGCACAGACAAGAGAGAGAGAGAGAGAAGATCTCTCCGTCGAGGCCGAGGACGAGGCGGTGGTGCCAGGCAGGCCAGCGGTAGTACTGCTGTGGAGTCATCGGCGGTACTACCGCTGCGGAGCAGTACTGCCGCTTGTGACTCAACGGTACTACTGCTGGGTTGCGCGGTACTACCGCTGGAACCTAGACATGACACAGAAAGAGAAGAGATCTCTCCAATGAAGTGGAAGAGCTCTGAGGGTGAGAAGCTGATGTGTACATGTTGATTCCACCCAAGCAATACCCCAGCGGACCCCCTCTTGATAGTATGGTGCCCTCTACGCAACTAGTCCACCGAAAGAGAAACGAAAGAGCTACACCGTATTGAATGACACTCCGAAGGGAAGAAAACGTCTCGTGCCAAGGATGAATCTGTGAACTACTCAAAGCACATGATTAGTCCGCAAACATGTTGTCATCAATCACCACAACTACCTCGAGAGAGATATGCCTCAACAATCTCCCCCTTTTGGTGGATTGATGACAACTAGGGATTTGCACAAGGAAAAGATATAAAACTAAGAAAACTAAGAACTACAAAATATAGACGGGCTCCCCCTGAATGTGTGCACCTAGTTAGAGGAGCATTTGAAAAGCAAGACACACATATCCGGATCAACACTCCCCCTATATTTTATAGTCAAACAATTCTGAGCACATGATATATGAGAGAAGAGTATAAAACAGGACAAGCATGCAACTCATAATATACTACAGTACCGAATAGACATAAGTAATAAGGTAGTGATAGGGAGGATATGTCTCACACCATATGTCTAGAACTTAGGTCTCACAGGCACCAAACCAAACCAAACAAAGACAACGAGAGAACACACAAGAAAACACAAGACGACACAAAGACACACTCAAAGCACGGCAACAACACAAATCCCTACACACTCTCCCCCTTTGGCATCGAGACACCAAAAGGGAAAAGAGCGACGCTACGACTCTAGGTGATGGCAAGCTGAGGATCTCAAACATCACATCTCAGCATGATCGTCTGCATCTCCGTCGTTGGTCGGAAACTACTCGGCGTCGGAGTCGGTCCAAGGGCAATGCTGATGAATCCATTCCTCCTCTTCGGTGATCTGTCCCTCAGAACCACTGGCAACTGTCTCTCCTAGGTGACGCATGAGCTCCTTGTGGCACACCCTGGCATGCTTCTCCGCCACATGAGTCATGTACTGACCATGAGACTCCATGCAGAAAAGCTTCTTCACCCACGAAGGTTCTGCACTAGAGGGCCCAAAGTCCTCCTCGTGATCATCAGTGGCAGCCCCACCCTCGGTCTCCATGGCAGCAGCAGCAGACGGACCCCCGGGTTTAGGCATTGGGGTTGCCCAATTGTCCTTCTTCCTCAGACGCTTGATCTCATGGGAAACCAAGTCTCCAGTTTCCAGCATCACTCTGGGATAGATCTGTGCCCAGGCCCTCTCAATGAGTCTCATGATGAATGGACCATATATCGGGCACTTGCACTCAGAAACGGCAGAGAGAAGTTCAGACCACATAACATGAGAAATATCCAGGCTCTCACCAGTGTTTGCTTCCTTCTCATGCTGACAGAAAAGAAGAATGTCCACGAGATATGAATGGACCATATACAGATTCCCGATGCGAGGGAAGAGAGTCTCACGGAAGACACGATGAAGAATGTCCAGATATGGAGACAACTCATAGGTTTCCTTCTTAGTCACTGGGTGAACCTTCACAGTGCAGTAGGGCCAAAGGGCTTGCTTGTGAGTGGATGTAGTATTGCGGTGAGGGCGGAAACCTACTGAAGTCTCAAGCCCGCGATCTTCCACATCAAGTAACTCCATGAAGGCCTTCCACTTGACGGAAAGCAACTTGCCATTGGTCATCCAAGTCAGAGTCCTGTCGGCATCCGTTCCAAGATGAACGGTAGCAAAGAATTGAGCCACCAAATCTGCATCGAAATCCTTGTTGAACTGCATGATCCTGAGAATGTTCAGCTGAGTGCATATCTGAAGGGCTTCGCCAAAGTAATCAGGGTCCTTCTCCATGGCATCAGTGTCGATGGAGCGAACATCAACATAGAGATTCTTCTTGGCCTTGATCACATCAAAATAGATGGCAAACTAAAATCGGTTCCAGAACGGGCAGTTGACCAAAGTGAGATCTTGGTCCACCTCATAGGGATTGCGGCGACGCCTTTCCCAAAACTCCTTGGCAGTCATCTCAGTCACAATCTTTCCTTTTGGCTTGTTGGCGGATCTCTTCGACTGCTGAGGAGGTGGAGGAGCACTTGCGGATGCACCTGCTGGTGGCGATTGGGTGCTAGAGGAACCACCGGCTGGCTTAGAGGTGCGGTAGCGCTTTGGCGTTGCACGCCCGGGGTTGATACGGCGAGCTTGATGCTCAGGATGTTCATCACCTGGAGCCAAACACAAGAACACGCAAAACAACCAGAAAGAACGAGCATAAGCCAACAAACACAACAAAAGGATCAAGGTAAGGCAGGAACATGATGGAACTTGGCAGGCAGCGGTAGTACCGTGACATGCCCGCGGCAGTACCGCCCAAGCGGTAGTACCGCTCCAAAGAGAGCGATAGTACCGCTCGAGGTCAAGCGTTAGTACCGCTCCAACGAGAGCGGTAGTACCGCTCGAGGCGGGGAAACAGCGGTTTCCTACTACCGTGGTCAGATCCGGCACTACCGGCCTGCCAAATTCAAAAATATTCCTACCAAACTCTAATCTAGATAGTCTAGTTGCCTTCTCCAACCTACTCAAGCCTAGATTTAGCCAAAAATCTAGAGATGCAACCACCATTCCCCCTAAGAAGCAAGATCTGAAAACGAGACAAAGGGAGAGAAGGAACAGGGGCAATACCGGCATCCATGGCAAGAGAACGAGGTGGGGATCGACTCCATCGAAGGAAATGGAGAGGGACGCCCCGGAGACGAAGATCCACCGGAGCCCTCCCGCGGCGTGGCGAGGCTGGAGAGAGGAAGAGGAACGAGGGGGCAAAGTGAATGGGTATGGGGGAGAAGAAACCTCCCCCTGCCCCGATATAACCCCCTGGTCCCGTCCCTCAGCGGTAGTACCGCGCTGGGGCGGTAGTACCGCCCAGCACGCCACGGCAACCAAACAACATGGCTTAGCTCAAAAAAACAAAAAAGACAAGAAGGGAGAGCACACCAGCAAACGGCCAAGACACACCTCTTCAAGAGAGGGCGATGGCCGAGGCCACCTATGTTTGAGTCAAGAGGTACGGCGCCGCGAAGATTTTAACCTTGGGCCCATGACCAAAACTCGACTTTGAAACACAAGTACCATCAACAATGGTTAAAGTGAAAGACTTGATCAATTTATGCATAATGGGGGAGGAAGAGTTCATTTAGAGAACAACACTCCCCCTATGTCCATGCCTACACCTAAACTAGACAACAAATTGAGCGTGGTGGGGTGTGCAAGGGTTCAAGCCACATTGCTCGAATCAATGATATTTAGCTCATGCCTTAACTCGCGAAATCTTGCTTCATCCAAGGGCTTCGTGAAAATATATGCAAGGTTATCATGAGTGTTGACATAGTTGAGCTCGATCTCTCCTTGCCTAATGTGATCCCAGATGAAGTGATACCGAATCTCAATATGCTTCGTCTTGAAGTGTTGCACCGGGTTGAGAGAGATCTTGATGGCACTTTCATTGTCACACCAAAGAGGCACTTTGTCACAAGTGACACCGTAATCCTTTAAAGTTTGCCTCATCCATAGGAGTTGTGCACAGCAACTACCGGCTGCTACATACTCCGCTTCGGTGGACGAGAGAGACACACAACTTTGCTTTTTGGAAGACCAACTTACCAAAGAGCAACCAAGGAATTGGCACCCTCCGGAAGTGGACTTCCTATCCACTTTGTCTCCCGCCCAATCGGAATCCGAGAACCCTACAAGCTTGAAGTTTGATCCTCTTGGGTACCATAAGCCAAAGTTTGGGGTATGAGCCAAATATCGAAAGATTCGTTTGACCGCCACATAGTGACTTTCCTTAGGTGCGGCTTGAAATCGTGCACAAATTCCCACACTCAACATGATATCCGGTCTAGATGCACAAAGGTAAAGCAATGATCCAATCATGGAGCGATATACCTTTTGATCCACCACTTTACCATTGGGATCTATGTCAAGTTGGCACTTGGTGGGCATTGGAGTGGAAGCCGGCTTGACGTCACTTAGCTTGAATCTCTTGAGCATGTCTTGAGTGTATTTGGCTTGGTTGATGAAGGTTCCTTCTCTTCTTTGCTTCACTTCGAACCCTAGAAAGAACTTCAACTCTCCCATGGAAGACATCTCGAACTTTGAGGTCATGAGAGCGGCAAATTCCTCATTGAAAGCTTTGTTAGGTGAACCAAAGATAATATCATCAACATATAATTGGCACACAAGAAACTCCCCTTTGACCTTCTTAGTAAAAAGAGTGGGGTCGATTAGCCCAACTTCAAAACGACGGTCTTGTAACAACTCGGTAAGGTGGTCATACCACGCACGTGGGGCTTGTTTAAGGCCATAGAGTGCCTTATCGAGTTGATACACATGATCGGGAAAGTAGGGATCCTCGAACCCCGGGGGTTGCTTGACGTAAACCAATTCATTAATAGGATCATTAAGAAAAGCACTCTTCACATCCATTTGTTGTAACTTAAAGTTATGATGAGAAGCATATGCAATCAAGATGCGAATGGATTCAAGACGAGGAACGGGAGCAAAGGTTTCACCGTAGTCGATACCCTCGACTTGGGAGTAGCCTTGTGCTACCAAGCGAGCCTTGTTGCGAATGATAATCCCATGGGCATCTTGCTTGTTCTTAAATATCCACTTGGTTCCAATGACATTATGGTTCCCCGTCGGTCTTGGCACCAATCTCCACACTTTGTTGCGCTCGAAGTTGTTGAGTTCTTCATGCATGGCATTGAGCCAATCCGGATCTTTAGCGCCTCATATACCTTGTGGGGTTCGACACAAGAGACAAACGCGTGATGCTCACAATAGTTTGCTAATTGTCTATGAGTGCTTACCCCCTTTCTTAAGCTTCCAAGCACATTCGTCATGAGATGATCCTTGGTGGAGAGCTTGGAAGCAACCTTGGCGGCACGACGCTCCAAATCCTCCTCGGGGGTGAGACGAGGAGTGATCACTTGATTATCTTGAGCGTCGTCTTGAGCTTGTTCTTGTTCTTGAACTTGCTCGGAGGAGAGAACTTGACCTTGGGCATCACTTGATGTGTCAACACTGTCTTGAGCATGATCTTGCCCTTGGTCATGTTCTTGAGGACGAGGGCCTTCATGTTGTTCTTCGGAAGCGTGTGAGCCTTGGGTTGGTGATGGCTCCACTTGAGTGGAGCATTGTCCTTCTCCTTCGGCCACAAGGGGTTCCTCAATGGGTAGGATAAAACCAACACCCATTCTTCTTATGGCTTGAGGAGGAATTTCATCACCTACATCACAAGTGCCACTTTGCTCCACTTGGGAGCCATTATTCTCATCAAACTCCACGTTACATGTCTCCTCAATAAGTCCCGTGGATTTATTGAGGACACGGTAAGCATGAGAGTTTGTAGCATAACCAACAAATATGCCCTCATAAGCTCTAGCCTCAAATTTAAACAACCGAACACCTTTCTTGAGAATGAAACACTTACACCCGAACACCCGAAAGTACTTGAGGTTGGTCTTGTTACCGGTGAGTATCTCATATGGAGTCTTGTTCAAGCCCTTGCGGAGGTAGAGCCGATTGGATGCATGACACGCGGTGTTGATGGCTTCGGCCTAAAAGTTGTATGGAGACTTGAACTCCGCCATCATGGTCCTTGCCGCATCCATCAACGTCTGGTTCTTCCTCTCCGCAACACCGTTTTGTTGAGGGGTGTAAGGTGCGGAATATTAATGCATGATCCCCTCATCACTAAGAAACTCATCCAAGGTGTAGTTTTTGAACTCGGTGCCGTTGTCACTTCTTATTGTCAAGATCTTTGCATTGTGTTGACGTTGTGCTTCATTTGCAAAGTCAATGACGGTTTGTTGGGTCTCGCTCTTCCTCTTGAAGAAATACACCCATGTGTATCTTGAGTAGTCATCCACAATCACCAAGCAATACTTCCTACCTCCAAGACTATCGAAGGATGGAGGCCCAAAGAGATCCATGTGAAGGAGCTCCAAAGGCCTCTTTGAGTAAATGATAGTCGTGGGAGGGTGAGCCTTCTCATGTAGCTTTCCTTCGATACAAGCACTGCAAGCATGATCTTTAGCAAAACTAACATTCGTTAGTCCACGGACATGGTCCCCCTTGAGAAGACTTTGCAAAGATCTCATATTGACATGGGCTAGACGGTGATGCCAAAGCCATCCCACATCAACTTTAGCCATTAGGCATGTCGCGGTCTTAGTGGGTCGCTCTGAAAAGAAAGTGGGCCAACAAAGGCTACTTTAAGAGTCTTGCTCCACAAGAGGGCCACGGTATCGATATCAAAGAAAGTGGCAGAGCCCATGATTGCAAGTTGATGAACAGAAAGTAAATTGTATGCAAGGGACTCAACAAGCATGACCTTCTCGATCGTGAGATCATGAGAGATGACCACCTTGCCAAGTCCCAATACCTTAGAGGATGAGGCGTCACCCCACTCGACATTGGTGGGCATAGATGGAATCTTGTGCACATCCACCACCAAGTCCTTGCTTCCGGTCATATGATTTGTAGCTCCGCTATCGAGCAACCATGATCCCCCACCGGAAGCAAACATCTACAAGAGATTAATGCTTGGTTTTAGGTACCCATTTTGTAATGGGTCCTTTGATGTTAGTAACAAGGGTCTTTGGAACCCAAATAGACCATTCAATGTATTCATGAGGAGAACCAACGAATTTGGCATAGACATGCCCATCACTAGCACGGCATAACACATATGAAGGATTAAAGTCGCCGACTTTGATGCGAGGAGTGGAATTGCCCTTTTTGACAACGCCACCCTTCTCATTGTTCTTCTTCTTCTCCTTGGAGGCACTCTCTCTCTCCTTCACAAAGGTTTGCATGAGAGGAGGAGGTCGTTTGGTCTTGTCATTCTTCTTCTTATTCTTGAAGTCGGGCACGTACCCAACCCCTTCCTTGGCCACAACTCCCTTTTGGTTGATCAAGAGGTCGTTGAGGTTCTTCTTGCCTTGTATGCAAGTCGCAAGACCTCTCTCAAGTTGCCCCTTTATCTTAGCGTTCCCCTCAACGAGATGCACATGCTCACAACACGGGTTGGTAGCATTTGCATTATCAATTAACATCATACGAGGAAAAGTGGCTTTTTCCTTGGTTAGCTTTACTTGAAGTTGATCATGAGACTCTTTGAGGCTAGCATGAGCACCCTTCAAGACCTTGTGAGCCTTGTCAAGTAGATCAAACTCCTATTTGAGTCTAGCAAGATCAACCTCAAGTTCGGCCTTCTCGGAGTTTAGCACATGATAAACAATGAGGACATGATCATAATCTTTCTTTAACTTAGCATGATCGACGTTGTGTGACTCCTCAAGAGCAAAACGAAGACCACGCTCTTCCTCAGGAGCATTGGAAAGATCCGAAATCTCATCGACATAGTCACGACTATGCTCTTCCATCTTAGTGATGGTGTCTTCGTGAGCCTCGATCATGTCATTGGCTTCACCAAGTTGTTCCAAGAGAGCAACAAAGTGCTTCTTGGATTTTCCCTTAAGTTTGTCTATAAAGGCCTCAAACTCATTTGTCTCCACATTCAGTCCCTCAAGTTCATTAATGCTATCCATCGGAGAAGGATGATTAATGATGGTAGTTTTGATGTTGGGGGTTAACTTGTTGGTGGCTTTAGCCATGAGGCATTTGGCGGTGATGCTCTCATTGGGTGAGTCGAAGAGGGACACCCGTGGAGTCGTCGTAATGGCAACGGAGGCCATGGCAACCGACTCATCACCTTCATCATCGTCGTCATCCTCATTATACTCTTCTTGTACCACCAATGCCTTGGGAGGAGTCTTCTTGGTGAAGTTGCTCTTGTTGGGGAACGACTTGGCCTTGTCCTTTCGGCTGAGCTTGCCACCATTGTCTTCCCTCTTCTCATACGGGCACTCCGCAACAAAATGACTAATGTTGCCACAATTGTAGAAAGTCCTTACACGTTGCTTGCTCTTCGTGCCAGTTGAGTTGTTCTTGTTAAATTTTGGCCTCGAGTTTTTCTTGCTCCAAAATTGCCTTGAAGCAAGTGCCATGTGTTCATGATATGCATACTTCGTATCCTCGGGGTTGCTCTCCTCTTCTTCCTCTTCTTCTTCTTCTTCAACAGAGAGCTTGGCCTTCAATGCAAGGTTGGGCTTCTTTGCCTTTGAGAACGAAGCACCGCATTGTTGGCGGTCTTCTCCAAAATGTTCATGGCCACAAACTCATCCAACACTTCACTTGAGGTCAAAGTGTGGAAGTCCGGTCTTTGACGAATGACAGAGGACATGGCCTTGTGGTAGGGCATCATTGCCTTGAGGAATTTGCGCTTGATCCAGTTGTCATCCGTGTCCTTGCTCCCGTGATCTCGGAGTGAGACTGCGAGTTTGGTTACCCTCCGATAAAGCTCACGAGGTTCTTCATCTTCTTTCATTGCAAACTCATTGGCCTCATCTTGCACCACTTCATAGTTGGAGCGTTGAATGCTTGCGCTTCCCCGGTAGAGGGAGACAACACAAATCCATGCGTCTTTGGCCAAGGCGAAGGGCCAAAGATGAGGTAGGTCTTCGGGTGGGATTGCATCTTGAATGATGAAGAGAGCATTCTCATTGAATTGATTATCCGCGGCTTCTCGAGGAGAGAAGTTGCTTGGATCATGCGGATAGAAACCTTCTTCAATGATTCTCCAAAGGTTAGTGTTCACATGATTTAAATGATGTTTAAAGCGGTAAACCCAAGAATCAAAGTCCTCATTTTTCACAATCATAGGGGGAGGACCGGCATGATTCAAATGAGTGGAAGGAACCGGTCCACCATAAACAAGTGGTGGTTCCACATGAGCAAAGATGTCGGTGCCATTTTTACCACTAGAAGGAGCCTTTTCACTACTAGCTCTCCCCTTGTCGGAGATAGCATCCGTCACCTTGTCGGTGGGGTCACCCACTTTCAATGGTGCGGTGGATAGTTTAAGCCCCTCAAGAAATTTAGTAAACATGCTTTCAACCTCGGTCGTCATGGAGGTTTTCCATGTCTCCAAGGCCACATTGAACTCCTCACGAGAGACCGAGGTTCCCCCATCGCCCGTAGACGAGGTCGGATTCACACCGGAGTGTTCCTCCACACCGTCTACGGTATCAACCATACTCTTTGGACGGTAAAGTCCTTAATAAAGAGACGAGGCTTTGATACCAATTGAAAGGATCGATATGGTTGACTAGAGGGGGGGTGAATAGGCAACTACCAATTTTTAACTTTTCTTTACCAAATTAAACTTTGCATCAAAGTAGGTTGTCTAGATGTGCAACTAGGTGAGCAACCTATATGATGCAATAACAACAGGCATACAAGCAAGCAAGAGAAGTAACACTAAAGAGGTTGCACAAGTAAAGGTAAGAGATAACCAAGAGTGGATCCGGTGAAGACGAGGATGTGTTACCGAAGTTCCTTCCTTTTGAGGGGAAGTACGTCTCCGTTAGAGCGGTGTGGAGGCACAATGCTCCCCAAGAAGCCAATAGGGCCATCGTATTCTCCTCACGCCCTCACACAATGCGAGATGCCGTGATTCCACTATTGGCGCCCTTGAAGGCGGCAACCGGACTAAGGGAGTCCTGGATTAGGGGGCTGCCGGACAGCCGGACTATCTCCATGGGCCGGACTGTTAGACTATGAAGATACAAGATTGAACACTTCGTCTCGTGTCCGGATAGGACTCTACTTGGCGTGGAAGGCAAGCTAGGCAATACGGATATGGATATCTCCTCCTTTGTAACCGACCTTGTGTAACCCTAACCCTCTCCGATGTCCATATAAACCGAAGGGTTTTAGTCCGTAGGACAACAATCACAACATACAATCATACCATAGGCTAGCTTCTAGGGTTTAGCCTCTCTGATCTCGTGGTAGATCTACTCTTGTACTACCCATATCATCAATATTAATCAAGCAGGACGTAGGGTTTTACCTCCATCAAGAGGGCCCGAACCTGGGTAAAACATCGTGTCCCCTGCCTCCTGTTACCATCCGGCCTAGACGTGTAGTTCGGGACCCCCTACCCGAGATCTGCCGGTTTTGACACCGACATTGGTGCTTTCATTGAGAGTTCCTCTGTGTCGTCGCCGTTAGGCTCGATGGCTCCTACTATCATCGATAGCGATGCGGTCCAGGGTGAGACTTTTCTCCCCGGACAAATTTTCGTATTTGGCGGCTTTGCACTGCGGGCTAATTCGCTTGGTCATCTGGAGCAGATTGAAAGCTACGCCCCTGGCCATCAGGTCAGATTTGGAAGTTTGAACTACATGGCCGACATCCACGGAGACTTGAGCTTCGACGGATTCGAGCCACAGCCGGGCGCGCCGCACTGTCGCGATGGGTATAACCTAGCTCTGCCGCCGAACAGTACCCCAGAGGCTGTGCCCGCATCAGCTCCGACCCTTAGTTCGGAGCCAACTGCGCCAATCGAGGACGGGTGGTTAGACACCGCCTCAGGGGCTGCAGTCTCAACGGCGATCTAGCCAAACACCAACATAATCCTCTGCGTAGCCCGTGACTCCAAGGTGCCGAACTCTTTTTCTGACTACGAACCGCCCGCGCCCCTGCCAATCGAATTCGATTGGGCGCCGATCATGGAATTCACCGCCGCGGATATCTTTCAGCACTCGCCCTTCGGCGACATTCTGAATTCACTAAGGTCTCTCTCTTTGTCAGGAGAGCCCCAGCACCCACTTCGTAGCCACTATCGACGATTTAACCGACATGCTTGACTTCGACTCTGAAGACATCGACGGTATGGACGACGATGTAGGAGACGAACATGAACCAGCACCTATAGGGCACTGGAAAGCCACCTCGTCATATGACATATACATGGTGGATACACCCAACAAAGGCAATGGCGACGAGATAGCGGAGGATGACCCCTCCAAGAAGCAACCCAAGCGCCAACGTCAGCGGCGCCGATCTAAGTCCCGCCAAAGCAAAAGTGGTGATACCGGCATAGGAGATAATAACACTCCAAATAGTGCCGAAGACAACAACAATCCCCTCCAGCAAGATTTAGAGCAGGAGGATGAAGGAGCCAGCTCTCCTGAGAGAGCGGCAGATGGAGAGGAGGAGGATGACAATTACATCCCCCCTCCGAAGACGAGGGAAGCCTCGGTGACGATGAATTCGTCGTCCCAGAGGATCCCGTCAAACAAGAGCGCTTCAAGCGCCGGATTATGGCCACGGCAAATAGCCTGAAGAAAAAGCAGCAGTAGCTTCAAGCTGATCAAGATCTGCTGGCTGACAAATGGACTGAAGTCCTCGCGGCCGAGGAATATAAACTCGAGCGCCCCTCCAAGAGTTACCCAAGGCGCAGGTTACTACCCCGACTGGAGGAAGAAGCGTATGATACGGCTGATCGGCCACCTCGTGGCCGCGATAGAGAGGCATTCCAGCCAAAAGCTCAGCCTCCACCCCAACGCCATTCAAATAAAAAGGCATGGGGAGATACGCCAGACCTGCGAGACATATTAGAGGACAAGGCAAAGCATTCAAGATCGATCTACGTATCACGAGGGCGAACCACTCTGCGAGACGACAAACGTCACGCCGGATACAGAAGCAAATCCGGCCGGGCCGAACACAGCGGGCAAGACCCATTCGAGCTGCGTCGCGATATAGCCCAATACAGAGGCGCCGCACACCCCTTATGCTTCACATACGAAGTAATGGAACATCAATTCCCAAAAGGTTTCAAACCTGTAAATATTGAATCATACGACGGCACAACAGATCCCGCACTATGGATTAAGGATTTCCTCCTCCACATCCACATGGCCCGTGGCGATGACTTACACGCCATCAAATACCTCCCACTAAAGCTCAAAGGACCAGCGCGGCATTGGCTTAACAGCTTGCCAGCGGACTCCATTAGCTGTTGGGAAGATCTGGAATCCGCATTCCTCGACAACTTTCAGGGCACTTATGTGCGACCACCAGACGCCGATGATTTAAGCCACATAATTCAGCAGCCAGAAGAATCGGCCAGGCAATTCTGGACTCGGTTCCTTACAAAGAAAAATCAAATCGTCGACTGTCCGGATGCGGAGGCCTTAGCGGCTTTCAAGCACAACATCCGAGACAAGTGGCTAGCCCGACACCTTGGTCAGGAAAAGCCAAAATCTATGGCAGCTCTCACGACACTCATGACCCGCTTTTGTGCGGGAGAAGACAGCTGGCTGGCTCGCAGTAATAACATATCAAAGAACCATGGTACCTCAGATACCAAGGACGGCAATAGTAGGTCACGTCGCAACAAGCATAAGCGCCGCATTAATGGCGAAAATACTGAGGATATGGCACTCAATGCCGGATTCAAAGGCTCTAAACCCGGTCAGCGGAAAATGCCATTCAAACAAAGTACGCCGGGTCCGTCCAGCTTGGACCGTATACTCGATCGCTCATGTCAAATACACGGCACCCCATACAAGCCAGCCAATCACACCAACATGGATTGTTGGGTGTTCAAGCAGGCCGGCAAGTTAATTGTCGAAAACAAGGACAAGGGGCCGCATAGTGATGACGAGGAGGAGCCCCGACAGCCGCACACTAGAGGGCAGAAGAGGTTTCCCCCGCAAGTGCGGATGGTGAACATGATATACGCAACCCACATCCCAAGAGGGAGCAGAAGCCTGCGCTTAGGGACGTATATGCAATGGAGCCAGTCGCCCCAAAATTCAACCCTTGGCCCTCCTGTCCAATCACCTTCGATCGCAGGGACCACCCCACTAGTATCCGTCATGGCGGATTCGCCGCACTGGTCTTAGACCCAATTATCGGCGGATTTCACCTCACTCGAGTCCTTATGGACGGCGGCAGCAGCCTGAACCTGCTTTATCAGGACACAGTGCGCAAAATGGGTATAGACCCCTCAAGGATCAAACCCACAAAAACGACCTTTAAGGGCGTCATTCCAGGTGTAGAGGCCCACTGCACAGGCTCAATTACACCGGACGTGGTCTTCGGATCCCCAGATAACTTCCGAAGCGAAGAGTTAATCTTCGATATAGTCCCGTTCCGCAGCGGTTATCACGCGCTGCTCGGGCGAACCGCATTTGCTAGATTCAATGCGGTACCACATTATGCATACCTCAAGCTCAAGATGCCAGGACCTCGCGGAGTTATTACAGTCAATGGAAACACAGAGCGCTCTCTCCGAACAGAGGAGCACACTGCGGCCCTCGCAGCAGAAGCGCAAAGCAACCTCTCAAGGCAATCAACCAGTTCGGCGCTTCAAAGCCCGGACACCTTCAAGCGCGCTCGGGGAAATCGACAAATAGACCGCCTGGCGCGATTTGAGCTCGCGTAGCAATACGGCCGCCACCCCAATCCCAGCCCAGCGGCGTAACTCGTCTCGCACGTACATAATTACGCATTAAAAATACCATGGGCACAGGTGGGGAGGGGGGGCACAACTGCGGCCCGCCCCAAAACGCAGCCTAAACCACACTAGGGGCTTCCCATTTGGTTATTCTTCTTTTTATTTCAGGACCTTAATCTCTGGAAACACTGTCCGGCAGCACTGTTGCCGAACACATGATGCAGCAACCAAGGAGGCAGACAACTACGTTATACCACGGAATTCCCAGGTTGATTACAGTAACGAGTGAAATATTCAATTTAATATCATTCCTCAGCTTGCCCTTGGAAGGGACATAGTCCTACTCTTTTCTTATCGCACTATCTGTATCATTCTGCTTTAACGCAATTTTTCAATAAACAATGCATGACATTACGACTATTATTGCATTCTTGTTATATATATATATATATATAGGGAAAATCCATCCTACCACCCGGTGGTAGTTACCCCATATGTCTCATATACTACCATCGGGTACTATATATACTACTTTATCATTTTAAATATATTCGTATATTATATCTAAGATATTTCAAAGCAAGTTACATGAAAAAATTGCATATGAGCCCATAGTTTTTGTTATATTTATGAAATACGTACATATTTGTACGTAAAAAGAGTATACTCAAAAGATGGTATATACTACCTAAAAATTAGTATATATACTACCTAATCATTATTATATACTAAATACTACACGTACATACTCTTGGTTTTGACGGATACTACATACAACATACAAAACACAAGTGGTGGTAACTACCACTTCTTCTAGGAAATATTTGTCCTATATATATAGGGTGGGTCTATTATGATAACACCCCTTAAGATCTTATTCTAATAACGGTAGGCTTATTCTGATAACACCCCGGTTCTGTCCCGCGCCGGCGAACTGAACCACCCGGCCCGACAAAACCAAACCGCATCAAAAAGCCCCACCCCCACCCCCACCTCCCGCACAACACCCCACTACCTCCACCCTCGATCCAAATCCCACACCTACCCTCCACCTTCTGTCGCGCCACCGCCGCCCTGCCTTCGTCCACCTTCTGTCGCGCCGCCGCCACGCCCCGCCCCCGCCCACCTTCTGCAGCGCCGCCGCCACCACGCCCCACCCCCGTCCACCTTCTGCCGCGCCGCCGCCGCCTCTCATCGCCGCCCCGGTGCTGGCTTCCCTCCATCGCCCACCGCCCCCAAGCGTCGCCCAAGGATGGATCCGGTGCCCGACCATGGATCCAAGCCGGCGACCACCCCCAACGCACCTCCCAGCAATGGATCTGTTCCGGCAACCGTCCACCGACGCTCCCTCCTCCCCTCCTCCCCCGCGACTGGTTACCCCTGCTTTGTCCGCATCTCCTGCGGGATCCCTATGCCAACCTCCCCTTCCCCATCTCCTGTCGAGGTCCCAACCACCCCAGGGCATGCAGTACGGACGGGGACGCCGTGCACTTCACCGGCGACAAACAGCCTCCCTGACAACTCCTCTGCTCCCCCCGTGCGGTCCGCCTCTCGTCCTCGATCTGGATCGAGCCGAGGCCACCGGACCACTTCTCTTGGCCTACCTCCCCTCCACTTCTGCCATAGGACGGTGACCGGCCATAGCGACAAGTGGCTCCATCGCTCTGGCTTACCAGCAGCAGCCGAGGCACATTTCCTCCCCTGCATAGCCAAGGCGATGGTAGCTGGGCCACCCCCTCGTTCCTCTCCTGGTTAGGATCCACGTCGGGCCTGGGGACGTCTCCTCCGACTCAGGCTAGCCCACGAGATCTTGCTACTGGGAGGGCAAGGACTGAGCAGTTCGGTTGCTACTCTAGTGCAGCTCAGTTGCTGAAGGGGGAACGATGGCGACCTGCGGTGATGGGGGTTGGATGCCTGGTGGCGCTCCAGCACCCTCCTCCTATGCCTTCCTCCACCCTTTTTCGTCGTCGGTGCAAATTAACAAAGCTCGAGGGTAGCCGTACAGTTCCATCTTGATTTTGATTTGCTTCCATGTTCCTTTCTTTCTTGCATTGCAGTTACGACAAGCAGGCGGGCGGCGTGCACTGCAGACGCATGGTGCAGTGCACCTCGCCATGCGGGTGCAGTCAGGAAGAGTTCTTTTTTTCTTTCTATTTTCTGGATTTTGCTTGTACAGTTCAGCCAGATCCCGCGAGCAGTGCGTCAAGCGCCCCGATGTGGTTCTTATTCATGGCCACCTCGCGCGGTCTCTGTCACTGGCGCCGAGAAGTATGGTAGCATGCCGGCATGCACTCCTGTTCCGGCAGCGGCCACCATTGACAAATCCTGTGTTCGTAGCCCGCGCGCTTCCGCAAGCAGTACATACAGCTCAAGCAAAGCAGAACATGCAGCCCCTCTAGTGTGCACTTGGGGTTCACCAGCTAAGCATGCATGTCCTGCATTTTGCCGGTGACCATACTGCTGTGTCCTGCATGGTTGTGTGGCTATGTCAAAATAATGAGTGGATGTGTATGTTTTGAAGCTCATTTTATTCTGTCATGAAGTTCGCTATAAAACTCCTTTGAGGTTCACTTGGTACTTCGAAACAAAAATACCTCAGAAGAAGCTCGCTACTCATTACATGTAGTGTGTTTGGTCCTCAGATGTGGTTCATTTTTGAGAGTGATGCCGTTCACTTGCGCCTAGCATAAAAAATGTGAAAAAAATTAGGGAATCAACAAAAAAGTAAAACGGTTCAGTTCGATATATGATGTGGTTCACTTGCCCTAGTCTCTGCGGTCCACTCTCGTTCATAAAAAAAGTAAAAAAATAACAGAAACTCGTTCGACAAAAGAAATTATGCAGCTCGCTTGCCCATCCCATGCAGTGCGGTTTTCATTCTGAAGCACTGCTGTCGGCCGTATGATGTTGTTCATCCTGTAAGTGCAAAAAACATTGTTACGGAAGCAAAAAAAAGTAATTAGGTTCACTTCTTGATAGTGTTGTGGTTCATTTACACCCAATGTGAAGTGCACTCTACTTTCTCGTCCTTGAAAAAATTACGTTTCAATAAAAGAAACTATGCAGTTCTCTTACCCGTCTGATGCAGTGCGGTTTTTCGTCCGATGCAGTGCAGTTTTTCAGTCGGATGAAGTACCCACATCGATTTGGTTGTCGCGAAAAAACAGAGTGTCCGCATTTCAGTAAATTTAAAACAGCTCTTAAACCGTAAGGAATTAGACAGAGTGTTGAAAGTGCGTTATATCGACTAGAGGGGGGTGAATAGGCGATTTTTACGAAAGTCTACAAAACGTGAGAGTTATGAAGACAAACATCGAAGATTATGCCTATTACTATGCAGGGGAAGTTAGATTACACTAGGCCAGCCATGGTCATGTATTCAATAGAGTGAAAGCACAATGACAAATAACTGCAGTGTAATAAGGATCAGGTAGGAAGAAGTTATGAAGCCAAACAGTTCATACATTCACGTTGTGAAGACTAAAGATAAAGCAAGCATGCAATGGCTTCACAATGTGTGACAGTAAGAAGAGGAAGTGAAGATGAAACCAGTGACTCGTTGAAGACAATGATATGTTGGACCAGTTCCAGTTGCTGTGACAACTGTACGTCTGGTTGGAGCGGCTAGGTATTTAAATCTTAGGACACCCAGTCCCGGACACCCAGTCCTGAACACACAGTTCAGGACACCAAGTCCTCACCGTATTCTCCTTGAGCTAAGGTCGCTTAGTCCTCGCCCAATCACTCTGGTAAGTCTTCAAGGTAGACTCCCAAACCTTCACAGACTTCGTTCATTGGCAATCCACAATGTCTCTTGGATGCTCTGAACGCGACGCCTAACCGTCTGGAGGATTCACAGTCCTCAAGTGTAATAAGTCTTCAGATCACACAGACAAGAAGACTTAAGTGATGCCCAATTTACTCTGGCTCTGGGTGGTTAGGGCTTTTCTCCTCACTAGGAATTTTCTCTCAAAGGCTTCGAGGTGGGTTGCTCTCAAACGACAAAAGCCGTGCACTGAAATCTGAGCAGCCAACCGTTTATGGTTGTGGGGGTGGGCTATTTATAGCCACTTGGCAACCCGACCTGATTTGTCCGAAATGACCCTGGGTTACTAAGGAACTGACACGTGTCTCAACGGTCAGATTTCGAACTCTCATGGCAACTTTACTTGGGCTACAAGCAAAGCTGACTTGTCCAGCTCTGGACAAGATTCGCTCTCATTGTCTTCACTCGAAGACATAGGTTTTTGATTTAGGCATCACTTCAGTCATTCTGACTGGTTCTCCTGGACCCCACTTAACAGTACGGTGGTTCCTATGACTCAACACAAAATAAAAAGAACTACGAAAGATCTAAGTCTTCGAGCTCCATAGGCTGCATAACGTGTCTTCTTTTGTCATAGTCTTCAATGTGAATATCTTCATATACCACCTTTGTCTTCAATGTCTCCATACATTTTTAGGGGTCATCTCTGGTAGTAAAACCGAATCAATGAGGGACTTCTACCTGTGTTTTCCTGCAATTCTCACAAACACATTAGTCCCTCAACTAGGTTTGTCGTCAATACTCCAAAACCAACTAGGGGTGGCACTAGATGCACTTACAAGTGTTCTACATGAAAAAGTTGCGTCTCGTCGATATCTTTCCAGCAGCGTATGATTTGAATTATTTTGACCAGCCGTTCGTAAAAATTTCGCGAAAAAACAACCGCTGCCTCTCGAAGTCAGCCGCACGATTTTCAAAATTAACTAAAATCCGTAAGGAATCTCGAAATCATTTCAGCATATGAAAGTTGCGCCTTCTCCGTAGCTTTCCAACGGCGTATCATATGTATCGTTTCGACAAATGGTTAGAAAATTGGAGCAAAAACAGTACCGAAAATTTCAAAAAATTTGAAAAAACAGAATTCTGCGATTTAGTAAATTTGAAACTGCTCTTAAACCGTAATGAATTAGAGAAAGATTTATATATGAAAAAGATGCGCCTCGACGATATCTATCCAACGGCGTATCATTTGCTTCATTCCAACAAGCGGTTTAGAAAAAAACACGAAAAAACGCTCGCTGCCACTCGTCATCCGCCGCACTATTTTCAAAACTGCTCTTAAACCGTGTAGAATCTCGAAAAGTGTTCAACATGTCAAAGTTGCGCCTAATCCATAGCTTTTCAATGGTATATTACATGCCTCATTCCGATAAACGGTTAAAAAATTAGAGCGAAAACAGTACCGAAAAAATAACACGTGCAGTTTTTTCCGACGAGAAGTTCACTAGTCTCTATTACACTGCTCATCGTCAAAATGATGCAGTGCGCTTCTGTTGAGCGTGCACTGTCGAAGTGGTGTGCAGAATAGTTATTCTGCTAATATTAGCAGAATAGACCGTCTGTATATATCTGTGTGTTCATTAATAACGCCTTGCAATCGTACAGTCTGATATGGCCAATACACCAGGGGCTTACGTACCCCACAATGCGGTGTGAAAAGTCTGAACACTTTCACAAGTGTGGCACCCCGAACTTATAGCATTATATGCATCAGCTCCGAATCATGTCTTTGGTCAAATGTTGGGTTTGCCCGGCTCCTATGTTTTGGTATCTTATGTTCCGCTCTATCGGCTAAGGTAGCGCTAGGAGAACTACTGCGATTGTGCCCCGGTTCTGCCGGGCTGAGCACCTCAGTAGAGAAAGCTAAAACTGACTGTCATGATAAGGCGAGAGACTGGTCGCTGTTCGGCGAGGTTTTTCGAGTCCCTAAAGACTTATGCCGCTTAGGGCGAGGGGCCGGCCCTGTCCGGCTTACAGGCGTGTATCGCGCCCCGAATTCGGCCTCCGAATACCAGGGGCTTCGCCGAAATTTAAAATTATAGAATTCTATAGCTAAGTGAGGGTGATAAAGCATTATTAGTCCAGTTGCCTTGTTCGTTGTGCTGAGCACCTCCCTCGAAGGACCCAAATATGGAAACAAGAGTGCTCAGGTTTATCCCGAACACCCCATCACTCGTGGCATGGGGGCAGAAGCCGAGGACTAGCCATATCTCAGATTGGATAAACAACCAAACAGAAGGTAATATTTTAAATTCAAACAAGCGTTGCATAGCGCATATGAAACATGTTTTCATAAATACAGGATAAAACGAGCAAGTTTACTCAAATATTACATCCTTTGAACACTCATCTGCGATAAGACGGGCACCCGACAGAACACCCTCGTAGTACATCTCGGGGTGGCGGTGCTCCTTGCCCTCCGGCGGCCCCTCCTTGATCAGGTTCACGGCGTCGAGCTTGACCCACTGCAATTTCACACGGGTGAAAGCCCGTCGTGCACCTTCAATGCAGACGGATTGCTTGACGACCTCCAGCCGTGGGCAGGCATCCACAAGCCGCTTCACCAGGCCGAAGAAGCTGCTCGGAACAGCGTCGCCAGGCCACAGCTGGACTATAAAGCCCTTCATGGCCTGATCGGCCGCCTTATGTAGCTTGACCATCTGCTTCAGCTGGTCGCTCATCGGCACCGGATGTTCGGCCTCAGCATACTGAGACCAGAACAACTTCTCCATTGAGCTTCCGTCCTCGGCCTGGTAAAATTGTGCGGCATCGAACACACTGCGGGGCAAATCTGCGAATGCTCCTGAAGAGCTCCGGATCTGGGTAAGTAATCGGTAATTAACTTTTACATGCTTGCTTTGCATATAGAAAGCCTTACCCACCGCTATCTTCTTCATCGTGTCGATCTCTTGGAGGGCCTTTTGGGCTTCGGCCTTGGCACTCTTTGCGCTCTCAAGGGCCGCGGCAAGCTCAGACTCTCACGTCTTCGAGTCAAGCTCCAACGCCTCGTGCTTTATCACGAGAGCCTGGAGCTCTTGCTGCACCTCGCCCACCCGAGCCTCGTGCTTCTCTCGCTCGATGCGCTCCTTGGCCGCTGTATCTTCGGCCTTGGCCAGCGCTTGCTTCAGGGTCGCCACCTCGGTCGTGGCCCCTGGCAAACATACAATGATCCTGTCATTTTGCAATCGCGTCCTTTTTTATATATACAATTTTATAGACAGGGTATTACTTACCCTTGTTCTCCTCAAGCTGCCTCTTCGCAAGGCCGAGCTCTTTCTTGGACCCCTCAAGGTCCTGCTTCAGTACAGCGACCTCCGCAGTCAGTGCGGCGGACGCCAGCAGCGAAGCCTGCATATGCATATTGACACACTTATATTAGACTCCTGCGATATTATTTGATCCTTTGTTTGGCTTTTCTTTGCGAACACCGAACAAAGCATCAGGGGCTACTGTCTATGCGGTAATATTTCTACTACATTTTGAAACACTTACCTCGAAGCCTGTTAGAAGGCTGGCACAGACTTCAGTCAATCCGCTCTTGGCGGAATGAACCTTCTGGATCACCGCACTCATGATAGTGCGGTGCTCCTCGGTGATGGAAGCGCTGCGAAGCGCTTCTAGCAGATTGTCCGACGCCTCTAGATGGACAGAGGTCACCGGCACAGGCGTCTTGCCCCCCTTAGAAGGTGGCCGCCTGCCCGAGACCGGAACCGCTGGAGGGTCCGACGCGGTGTTCGGCTGAGGGCCAAACTCGGAGCTCTCGGGAGCCCCGTCCCCTCGGCTCCCGAAGTCCGGAAGGTCGCCTTGAGGCGCCTCCGGGACTGTCTCCCCTTGATCCGGTGCCTCTTGAGACAACACCTCGGCGTCGTCGGCAGGATGAGGGGAGGTGGTGGTCAGGACTGGATCGCTATCCATGTCCGACGAGCCCAGGGAGCCATCCGATGATACCTCGATATTGGCTCGTGGCGGCCTGCATAATTATGTTTGACGATTAGGGAAAGCCGTGGGACAAAGGAATCCTATGAGTTACTATGGTATCCGAATACTTACGATCTCCCCGGGGGCTTGAACCTGGGTAACCACTCGTCTTCGCCTTCGTCGGCGGCGGTGGAACTGTCCGGAAGGAGAGTCCTTCCCTTCTTGGACCCTCCGGCCTCCCCGGTTGGGGCGGCCTTCCTTTTCTTGTCTCCCCCAGTCGGTGGGGGGGCATCTTCTTCTTCTTCTTCCTCGTCTTCGGGGGAAGAGTGCGCCGCAGAGTCATCGGACGGTGAGTCTGACGACGCCTGGCGTCGGGAACTCTTTCAAGCTCCCTTGGCCTTCTTGGTCTTCTCCGGCACCTTGTAAGGGGTCGGAGTTAACATCTTCGCCAGAAGAGCGTCAGTGGGGCCTTCGGGCAAAGGAGCCGGACAGTCGATCTGTCCAGCCATCTTCTGCCAGTCCTGTCAAAGGTACGGGAGTTTAGATCCCGCATAGAGTCAATCTATATAAAAAATGATTATCCTGTGAAAGGTAAAGCAGCTTACCGCACTGGCTTGGCGCTTCGCGCTGAATCCGCGATCCTCAGTAATAGGAGGGGGGACCTCGGCACTTTTGAACAACACCCTCCAGGCGTCTTCATGAGTTCTGTCGAAGAGCCTGTTCAGAGTTTGGTGCTGCGCCGGATTGAACTCCCACAAGTTGAACTCCCGTTGTTGGCACGGGAGTATCCGGCGGATGAACATGACTTGGACTATGTTGACAAGCTTGAGCTTCTTGTCCAGCATGTTTTGAATACATGTTTGGAGTCCGGTCAGCTCCTTCGAACTACCCAGGATAGGCCCTTCTCTTTCCAGGAGGTGAGCCACGTGGGGATGCTAGATCGGAACTCGGGGGCCACTGCCCATGCAAGGTCGCGCGGCTCGGTGATATAGAACCACCCCGATTGCCACCCCTTTATGGTTTCCACAAAGGAGCCCTCGAGCCATGTTATGTTGGGCATCTTGCCCACCATGGCGCCTCCGCACTTCGCCTGGCGGCCGCCCACCACCTTTGGCTTGACATTGAAGGTCTTCAGCCATAGGCCGAAGTGGGGCTTGATGCAGAGGAAGGCCTCGCACACGACGATAAACGCCGAGATGTTGAGGATAAAGTTCGGGGACAAATCGTGGAAATCCAGGCCGTAGTAGAACATGATCCTTCGGATGAAGGGATGGAGAGGGAATCCCAGTACGCGAAGGAAATGGGTGAGGAATACTACCCTCTCATGGGGCCTGGTGATGGGGATGAGCTGCCCCTCATCTGGGAACCGGTGCGCGATGTCGTCGGGCAGGTATCCGGCTCTCCTTAGTTTCTTGATGTCTTCCTCCATGACGAAGGAGACCATCCACTTGCCTCCCGCTCCGGACATAGTTGGAGAAGGTTGAGGCGGAAGTGTGGGCTTGGGCGCTAGAGCTCGAGTGTGCAAAAACGGATGAGCAGAGGAGGAAGAAGGCGTGAATAGAAAGGTGAATCCTTATCCCTTTATATGGGCGGACGAAACTAAGCGTCCCCACTTGCCTGGTAAAACTCGCTTATCCCCCAAGCACCGCAATTGATGGTGCGGTTGGGTTACCCATGCCCGTATTGATGAGAATCCCGTGATAAGGGGACACGATCTCTGCTTTGACAAGACATGTCGAAAAACTGCCTCGCGTTATGTACGGAGCTGGTTAAAAGGAATGGCTCGAATAATCACCGGGCCATGACATAACATCATGCTACCAAAACAAGCCAGCGAATTAGATCTGTTAAAATATTATTCTCTCTACGGTGGGATGTGGAACTTATTTTGCAGGGTTGGACACTATCCTCGTATTCAAATACTTCTGATGTATTCGGAGAAGGAACCCGCCTTGCAATGCCGAAGACAATACTGCGCGCCGGACTCATCGTCATTGAATCCTGATTCAGGGGCTACTGAGGGAGTCCTGGATGGGGTCGCCGGACAGCCGGACTATCTCCATGGGTCGGACTGTTAGATTATGAAGATACAAGGTTGAAGACTTCGTCTCTTGTCCGGATAGGACTCTACTTGGCGTGGAAGGCAGGCTAGGCAATACGGATATGGATATCTCATCCTTTGTAACCGACCTTGTGTAACCCTAACCCTCTCCAGTGTCTATATAAACCGAAGGATTTTAGTCCGTAGGACAACAATCACAACATACAATCATACCATAGGCTAGCTTCTAGGGTTTAGCCTCTCTGATCTCGTGGTAGATCTACTCTTGTACTACCCATATCATCAATATTAATCAAGCAGGACGTAGGGTTTTACCTCTATCAAGAGGGCCCGAACCTGGGTAAAACATCGTGTCCCCTGCCTCCTGTTACCATCCAGCCTAGACGCACAGTTTGGGACCCCCTACCCGAGATCCGCCGGTTTTGACACCGACACAGACCTTTACAAACAAGGTTGGGGCAATCTCCACAACTTAATCGGAGGCTCCCAACAATACCACGAAGCTTCACCACAATGGACTATCGCCCCATGGTGACCTCAACCATCTAGGGTGCTCAAACACCCGAGAGTAACAAGATCCGCTAGGGATGAGTGGGGGAATCGAAAATCCCTTGGTGGAAGTGTAGATCGGGGCCTTCTCAACCACTCCCGAGCAAATCAACAAGTTTGATTGGCTAGAGAGATAGATCGGGTGAAAATGGAGCTTGGAGCATTAATGGAGCTTGAGGGGGAAGAGGTAGGTCAAAGGGGAAGAAGGGGACCCCCTTTTATAGTGGGGGCAACAATCCAACTGTTGCCCCACCAACCAGCCCCGCACAGGGCGGTAGTACCGCTAAAGGGGGGCGGTACTACCGCTGAGCCAGCGGTACTGCCGTGTAGAGAAGAGCAGTAGGGATCTGGACCCAGCGCGGTACTACCGCGGTGGTAAGGGTGGTACTACGCTCCGAAACGGTACTACCACCTCTATTGCCGCAACTAGTGCCGCAAAACCTGACACGAGAAAAAGAGCCCTCGAGTCAAGGCGGTAGGAGCCAGACAGCCCAGCGGTAGTACAGCTACGGGGTCACCGGCAGTACTACCACTGCGGAGTGGTACTGCCGCCTATGACCCTTCGGCGGTACTACCGCTGGTAGTGCGGTACTACCGCTGGGACACAGACAAGAGAGAGAGAGAAGATCTCTCCGTCGAGGCTGAGGACGAGGCGGTGGTGCCAGGCAGGCCAGCGGTAGTACTGCTATGGAGTCACCGGCGGTACTACCGCTGCGGAGCGGTACTATCGCTTGTGACTCCTCAACGGTACTACCGCTGGGTTGCGCGATACTACCGCTGGAACCCAGACAGGACACAGAAAGAGGAGAGATCTCTCCAATGAAGTGGAAGAGTTCTGAGGGTGAGAAGTTGATGTGTACGTGTTGATTCCACCCAAGCAATACCCCAGCGGACCCCCTCTTGATAGTACGGTGCCCTCTACGCAACTAGTCCACCGAAAGAGAAACGAAAGAGCTACGCCGTCTGGAATGACACTCCGAAGGGAAGAAAACGTCTCGTGCCAAGGATGAATTTGTGAACTACTCAAAGCACATGATTAGTCCGCAAACATGTTGTCATCAATCACCAAAACTACCTCAAGAGAGATATGCCTCAACAACCTGGGTTGATGAACTTCCATCAGTATTATGAGGATTGAGGACAACTCCCAATCGGTCGACTGGCGGAACCCCATTTTTCTTGGTTTATGGAGCCAAAGCTGTACTTCCGAGTGACTTTCTCCACAATGCACCTCGAGTCAAGCTTTTCATAGAGGAAGAAGCAGAACAAGTGCGACAAGATGCAGTTGACCTCCTTGAAGAAGAAAGAGAGATGGCCGTGATCTGATCAACCATTTATCAGCAAGATCTGCATCGATTCCATGCCAGAAATGTAAGGGGTCGAGCATTTCAAGAGGGAGACTTAGTTCTCTGAGTGGATCAGCAGAAACCACACAAGCTTGCTCCGTCTTGGGAAGGCCCCTTCGTGGTCACCAGAGTGCTCCACAATGGAGCGTACCACCTTTACGACGTCGAGCACAAGAAAGACGAGCCGCGCACCTGGAATGCGGAGCTGCTCCGCCCCTTTTATACTTAAACACTCAGTCTGCTGAGACGTAATAAAAAACACCTTTGTATTTTGTTTATCAAAGACAAGAGTTTTACAGTCTTCTAAAAAGATTGTCGATTGTTTACTTGTTTACACATGTTTCTGAAATCCCCTAGTGGGTGGCTTAGTTGCAGTCCAGTACGCGACTAAGTTTCAAAAATCCTACCGAGTGATTAGCAAGTCTCTCACTCGGGGGCTTAGCTGCAGTCCAGTACTCGCCTAAGTTTCAAAAATCCTACCGAGTGATGAGCAAGTCTCTCACTCGGGGGCATAGCTACAGTCCAGTACTCGCCTAAGTTTCAAAAATCCTACCGAGTGATGAGCAAGTCTCTCACTCGAGGGCTTAGCTGCAGTCTAGTACTCGCCTAAGTTTCAAAAATCCTACCGAGTGATGAGCAAGTCTCTCACTCGGGGGCTTAGCCGCAGTCCAGTACTCGCCTAAGTTTCAAAAATCCTACCGAGTGATGAGCAAGTCTCTCACTCGGGGGCTTAGCTGCAGTCCAGTACTCGCCTAAGTTTCAAAAATCCTACCGAGTGATGAGCAGGTCTCTCACTCGGGGGCTTAGCTGCAGTCCAGTACTCGCCTAAGTTTGGAAAATCCTACCGAGTGATGAGCAAGTCTCTCACTCGGGGCTTAGCTGCAGTCTAGTACTCACCTAAGTTTCAAATATCGTACCGAGTGATGAGCAAGTCTCTCACTCAGGAGCTTAGCTGCAATCCAGTACTCGCCTAAGTTTCTAAAATCCTACCGAGTGATGAGCAAACCTCTCACTCGGGGGCTTAGTTGCAGTCCAGTACTCGGCTAAGTTTCAAAAATCATACCGAGTGAGGAGAAAGTCTCTCACTCGGGGGCTTAGCTGCAGTCCAGTACTCGCCTAAGTTTCTAAAATCCTACCGAGTGATGAGCAAACCTCACACTCGGAGGCTTAGCTGCAGTCCAGTACTCGCCTAAGTTTCAAAAATCCTACCGAGTGATGAGCAAACCTCACACTCGGAGGCTTAGCTGCATTCCAGTACTCGCCTAAGTTTCAAAAATCCTATCGAGTGATGAGCAAACCTCACACTCGGAGGCCTAGCTGCAGTCCAGTACTCGCCTAAGTTTCAAAAATCCAACCGAGTGATGAGCAAACCTCACACTCGGAGGCTTAGCTGCATTCCAGTACTCGCCTAAGTTTCAAAAATCCTACCGAGTGATGAGCAAACCTCACACTCGGAGGCTTAGCTGCACTCCAGTACTCGCCTAAGTTCCAAAACCATCTCTATCCGCAAGGATGACGAGGTGCACGTCGATTGCAATCCTCTCATAGAGCTACGCTACAAGTACAATGTCTGCTCCATCCCTATCCGCAAGGATGACGAGGTGCAGGTCGATTGCAATCCTCTCACGGAGCTACGCTACAAGTATAATGTTTGCTCCATCCCTATCCGCAAGGATGACGAAGTGCAGGTCGATTGCAATCCTCTCACGGAGCTATGCTACAAGTACAATGTCTGCTCCATCCCTATCCGCAAGGATGACGAGGTGCAGGTCGACCGCAACCCTCTCCTCGGAGCTGTGCCACAAATACAATGTGCGCTCCATCCTTGTCCGCAAGGATGGCGAGGCGCTGGTCGACCGCAACCCTCTCCTCGGAGCTGCGCCACAAATACAATGTGCACTCCATCCTTATCCGCAAGGATGGCGAGGTGCTGATCTACTGGGATATCCCCTTCAGAGTTGCATTTCGAAGGAGAGTCCGAGCGAAGAACAAGTTCTACTCGAAGAGGAACGCAAGCATATGCAGAAGATAAAGCAAGATCAGATAAAATCTCAAGAGTCTCAAAACAAAGATAAAAGTACTCGGGCATCAGGTCTGAAGGAGTTTAACCGTTACAGAAACCACTCGGCATTCCGAGGCAAATTTAAGGCAAGTTTAAATCTCAAGTTTGTTCATTCGGCAGGAGGAGGGCTCGCAGGCTCGACGAATTCGTCCAAGTCAATTCCATCAGTGATCCGAGTAGCAGCAACAATGAAAGTCTCCATGAAGGACTGGAAGTCAAGCCTATTGGTGTTGGCAACTTTGATTGCCGCCATCTTATCTTCGCGGACCTCCTTGCAATGAACTCTTACCGGCGACAGAGCCACGTCAGCACCGCATCGGGCAGAGGACTTCTTCCATTCCTGCACTTGATCGGGGACCTCACTGAGTCCAGTCATCAGAGACTCGAGATCATTTTGAAGCGTCGCCCTTGGCCAGAGCGATGATTTGATGCATGAAACTGCCACCTTCAAACGAGCAAGATAACTTGTAACACTGGCGACGCGGGATTCCAGTCGAAGCACATTCATGGCAGCCTCGTCACTGACTGGAGAAACGATAGGGTCCAAACCTGTCTCGATCCGTCTAGTCTCCTCGTCAAAGTTTTGGCAGAATTCTGCAGTCAAGGAGTTAGTGAGTCGACTAGGCAGGACTAGCTTGCAAGCAGTAAAGCAGTCGGATTAAAAGGGGTACCTTCGAGCATAAGAAAGAGCTTCTTGGCGAGAGTTCTCAGATAAGCTTCCAAGTCATTTCTCTTACGAGCCATGGATTCCAGCTTCTCGTTCAGAGCCACCTTATCCTTCTTTAGACGAGTCGCCTCTCGGTTGGAATCAGTGAGAGAGTTCTTCAGCTTGCTGACTTCCTCTTCCAGCGCTCCGACAGAAGCCGGCTTCTGGTCAGCAAGGGTAGTCTTCTCTTGAGCCTCCTTCTGCGCAGCAGCAAGGTCCAAGTCCTTCTTCTCTAGAGCCAACCTCATTTTCTCTGCAAACTAAGCATTTAGATCAAACAAAAGATCAAAGGGATAATTTAAAAAGACGATGGACATGAGCAGTCGACAGGAAATTACCTTTCATACCGGCAACTTCATCTTGAGCCTTCTTCAAGTTTTATTGGGCCAACTCCAGGTCAAGGTTGAGCTGCCTCTGCTTCTCCTAAAATTCGATGAACTTGGAAATGAGAGTACAAGATTTCTACAGAAAGTAAAAGACATATCAATCGACAAGATCAAAGATTATTTACTTCTGAGTGAATAGAACTTCAAAGTTTACTCAAACCCCAACCGACTGCCAGCAGTCAACTGCGGTCTCGGGGACTACACCCAGTGGGTGCACTTGGCTTGGCCCCACTGGTTAAGTTTCCACTCGGCCGGTCCTCCCAGGTCGAGTAAAAAAACAAAGTACTCAGACCCCGGCCGACTGCCAGCAGCCAGCCGCGGTCTCGGGGACTACACCCAGTGGGTGCACTTGGCGTACCCCACTGGTTCAGATCCCACTTGGCATGCTCCGCCCAGGTCGAGTGGAAGAAGGGAAAGAGAAAGAAGTGCTCAGACCCCGGCCGACTGCCTGTAGTCGACTGCAGTCTCGGGGAGTACACCCAGTGGGTGCACTTAGCGTGCCCCCACTGATTCAGACCCCATCCAACCAGACCGAGTGGAAGAATGCAAATACTAAAGACAACAAAACACCCACTGCGTGTATAGATTCGAAGCAAACAACAAGAGATTGTACGAAGGAAAATATTCAGGTAGCATATCCTAATAGAACAAGTTCAGTCGGAAGTCAACTTACCGGGACATTGGCTCGGAGAGCCGCGCTGGCATCGTAAGCAGCCTGGCTATTGTCTTGCACCGCCTTCATCCGCTCCATCATTACGCCAGCCTGACGGATAGCCTCTGCAGCGGCGTCCGATTGACTTTCCGGAACATGATAGGTGGTGAAGAAGGGGACAGACGGTCCAGATACATCAGCTTGGGGCTCCGAGACATGAGGTTTGGATGACTGAAGAAAACATTGGTACAGTCGATGGTGCGGGGCGTTCACTCGACACTGGGATAGCAAAAGTTACAGAGGCTCTACCTGCATCTTCAGGCTGCTGGACTGTTGGTGCTGTCGCTAGTTCCGACCGAGATATCTTGCCAGCTGCTGCTTTCTTGCTCCTTCTGGGCCTCGGTATCACGTCTTCATCATCATCCGGAAGCTCGATAACATTGAGTAGGGATGCAAAGAAATCAGTCGACTCCAAGTGAATCACCAGAATTTAATCGACCAAATAATCAAGAACAAGATCACGAGAATTGTACCTGGGTTGGAGGTAACCGCGTCTTCCATCTCCTCGTCTCGGTACTGGTCGGTGGAAGTTCCAGAAGTGGCAGCACTGCAAATATCAGCATTCAGTCAGTTACGTTCTGTTACCCAAGTCAACCAAAGGATCAGGCTAGATTGTTACCCAGAGACTGTGGGAATGACCACTTTGATTTTGGGCAAAGCCTTCGGAGGTTTGGAAGATGTGCCCTTCGATGGTTTCAGCACTGGAGGCAGCGCAGTCTTGGGCTGTTTCGATACCTTCTCGGTCGGCACTGGAGAAGACGTCCGAGGGCGCTTTGAAGACTGCCCAGTTGGTGCGGCCACCAGGTCAGGGGTGCTTGCCGGGTCGTGAGCGTGCTTGGACCTCCTTTCTCTGCGAGGAGGCGAGTCGACCTCTTCTTCATCACTCGGGTCGTCGCTCTCCTCGTCCTCCTCTGCATCCGAGTGCCACTCGCCACTCTCGCCCCCGCTCGCCTCTCCCTCGACATTTTGCTCCTGCACTCCATTGGGCATTGAGTACATATCAACAAGAGCTTGAAAGACAACGAACAAAAGAAAGACAGTCGGCCGTCAACAAGATGTTACATAGTAAATCAAGAAGACACTCGACAATGTAGAATCGTACCTGTTCCGGCTGGCGCAAATGGTCGAATGGAACCACTCTCCTGGACCCCCGGGGGTTATCCTTGTTGCCATTAATACCTCTCAGCCACTGCTCCACTGTGTCCTCATTGACATCCTCTGGGTGGATCTGAGTGGAATCCTCGAGTCCCGAGTACATCCACATCGGATGGTCACGAGCTTGGAGTGGTTGGATGCGTCGACTGAGGAAGACCTCCAGCAGGTCCATACCGGTCACTCTATCGCGGACGAGTTGGACAACCCATTCGACCAACACCTTCACCTGCACCTTCTCCTCTGGGATCACTCTCAAGGTGGAGGGCTTCTCCACTCGAGCCATGGAAAAGGGGGGAAGTCCAGTCGACAGGCCCTGAGTTGGCTGGTCCTTGCAGTAGAACCAGGTCGACTGCCAACCCCGGACCGAGTTGGGAAGGATCATAGTTGGGAAAGTACTTTTGTTCCTCATCTGAATTCCAAGACCCCCGCACATCTGTATCACATGCGTCCTCTCGTCACTCGGGTTGGCCTTCTTGACCGTCTGAGAGCGACACGTGAATATGTGCTTGAAGAGACCCCAATGTGGTCGACAACCCAAGAAGTTCTCGCGCATGGACACGAAAGCGGCAAGGTACACGATGGTGTTTGGAGAAAAGTGGTGGAGTTGAGCCCCAAAGAAGTTCAAGAAACCGCGAAAGAAAGGATGGGGAGGCAAAGATTCATAACGTAATTT
Source organism: Triticum urartu (assembly GCF_003073215.2). Lineage (NCBI taxonomy): Eukaryota > Viridiplantae > Streptophyta > Magnoliopsida > Poales > Poaceae > Triticum > Triticum urartu. Next base: position 96,427,812 of record NC_053024.1, read on the forward strand.
AATTTTCTTTCTAGGAAAGTGTTCCATGCCTTTCCTTAACGGAAATTGGAATCTAATATTTCCTTCCTTCATATCAATAATTGCACCAACCGTTCTAAGGAAAGGTCTACCAAGGATAATAGGACATGAAGGATTGCAATCTATGTCAAGAAAAATAAAATCTACGAGCACATAATTCCTATTTGCAACAATAAGAACATCATTAATTCCTCCCATAGGTTTCTTACTAGTGGAATCCGCAAGGTGCAATTTTAGAGAGCAGTCATCAAAATCACGGAAACCTAACAAATCACACAAAGTCTTTGGAATCGTGGAAACACTAGCACCCAAATCATACAAAGCATAGCATTCATGATCTTTAATTTCAATTTTAATAGTTGGTTCCCACTCATCATAAAGTTTTCTAGGGATACAAACTTCCAATTCAAGTTTTTCTTCATAAGATTGCATCAAGGCATCAACGATATGTTTGGTGAATGCTTTATTTTGACTATATGCGTCAGGAGAATTTAGCACGGATTGCAACAAGGAAATACAATCAATCAAAGAGAAATTTTCATAATTAAATTCCTTGAAATCCAAAATAGTGGGTTTAGCAACATCTAGGGTTTTAATTTCTTCGATTCCACTTTTATCAATTTTATCATCAAGATCTAGAAATTCCAAATTCTTGGAACGTCTTCTAGGTAAATGTCGATCATATTCAGTCCCATCATTATTAAGATTCATATTGCAAAACAAAGATTTAATAGGGGACACATCAATAACTTTTAGATCTTCATCTTTATTTTCATAGGAACTAGAAGAACACGCTCTTATAAAGGCATCTTTCTTAGCACGCATCCTAGCGGTTCTTTCTTTGCACTCATCAATGAAATTCTCATGGCTTTGAGAGACTCATTGATGTCATGCTTAGGTGGAATAGATCTAAGTTTCAAAGAATCAACATCAAGAGAAATTTTATCAACGTTCCTAGCCAACTCATCAATCTTAAGCAATTTTTCTTCAATCAAGGCATTGCAATTCTTTTACAAAGTAATAAATTCTTTTTTATTAGATTCAAAATCAGAGGGCATCTTATTATAATTTCCATAAGAATTGTTGTAGGAATTACCATAATTATTAGAGGGATTACTAGGATAAGGCCTAGGAATAAAATTTCACGCGCTGTTGCCAAAATTGTTCCTACCAACAAAATTCACATCCATAGATTCATTATTATTCTCAATCAAAGTAGACAAGGGCATATCATTAGGATCAGAAGAAACACTTTTACTAGGAAATAATTTCATAAGTTCATCCATCTTTCCACTCAAAACATTAATTTCTTCTATCGCATGCACCTTTTTATTAGTGGATCTTTCAGTATGCCATTGAGAATAATTAACCATAATATTATCTAGGAGTTTAGTAGCTTCTCCTAAAGTGATTTCCATAAAAGTGCCTCCGGCGGCCGAATCTAAAAGATTTCTAGAAGCAAAATTCAATCCGGCATAAATTTTTTGTATAATCATCCACAAATTCAAACCATGATTAGGGCAGTTATGTATCATTAATTTCATCCTCTCCCAAGCTTGTGCAACATGTTCATGATCAAGTTGCTTAAAATTCATAATATCGTTTCTAAGGGAGATGATCTTAGTGGGAGGAAAATACTTAGAGATAAAAGCATCTTTGCACTTATTCCATGAATCAATACTATTTTTAGGCAAAGACGAGAACCAAGCTTTAGCACGATCTCTAAGCGAAAAAGGAAATAGCTTCAATTTAACAATATCGTTATCCACATCTTTCTTCTTTTGCATATCACACTAATCAACGAAGCTATTTAGATGGGTAGCGGCATCTTCACTAGGAAGGCCGAAAAACGGATCTTTCATGACAAGGTTCAGCAAGGCAGCATTAATTTCACAAGATTCAGCATCTGTAAGAGGAGCAATAGGAGTGCTAATAAAACCATTGTTGTTGGTATTGGTAAAGTCACACAATTTAGTGTTATCTTGAGCCATCGTGACAAGCAAGCAATCCAACACACAAGCAAACAAAAAGCAAGCAGGCAAAAAGAGGCAAACAGGAAAGAGAGGGAGGATAGAGACAGAGAGGGTGAATAAAACGCCCAGGGTGAAGTGAGGGAGAGGGAAACGAGAGGCAAATGGCAAATAATGTAATGCGGGAGATAATGATTGTGATGGGTACTTGGTATATTGACTTTTGCGTAGACTCCCCGGCAACGGCGCCAGAAATCCTTCTTGCTACCTCTTGAGCACTGCGATGGTTTTCCCCGAAGAGGAAGGGATGATGCAGTAAAGTAGCATAAGTATTTCCCTCAATTTTTGAGAACCAAGGTATCAATCCAGTAGGAGGCTACACGCGAGTCCCTCGTACCTACACAAAACAAATAAATCCTCGCAACTAACGCGATAAGGGGTTGTCAATCCCTACACTGTCACTTACGAGAGTGAGATCTGATAGATATGATAAGATAATATTTTTTGTATTTTTATGATAAAGATGCAAAGTAAAATAAAAGCAAAGTAAAAAAGCAAAGGAAATAACGAAGTATTGGAAGATTAATATGATGAAGATAGACCCGGAGGCCATAGGTTTCACTAGTGGCTTCTCTCAAGAGCATAGGTATTCTATGGTGGGTGAACGAATTACTGTTGAGCAATTGACAGAATTGAGCGTAGTTATGAGAATATCTAGGTATGATCATGTATATAGGCATCACGTCCGAGACAAGTAGACCGACTCCTGCCTGCATCTACTACTATTGCTCCACTCATCGACCACTATCCAGCATGCATCTAGAGTATTAAGTTAATGAAAACAGAGTAACGCCTTAAGCAAGATGACATGATGTAGAGGGATAAACTCATGCAATATGATGAAAACCCCATCTTGTTATCCTCGATGGCAATAATACAATACGTGCCTTGCTGCCCCTACTGTCACTGGGAAAGGACACTGCAAGATTGAAGCCAAAGCTAAGCACTTCTCCCATTGCAAGAAAGATCAATCTAGTAGGCCAAACCAAACTGATAATTCGAAGAGACTTGCAAAGATAACCAATCATACATAAAAGGATTCAGAGAAGATTCAAATATTATTCATAGATAGACTTGATCATAAACCCACAATTCATCGGTCTCAACAAACACACCGCAAAAATAAGATTACATCGAATAGATCTCCACAGGAGAGGGGGAGAACATTGTATTGAGATCCAAAAAGAGAGAAGAAGCCATCTAGATAATAAATATGGACCCGTAGGTCTGAGGTAAACTACTCACACTTCATCAGAGGGGCTATGGTGATGATGTAGAAGCCCTCCGTGATCGATGCCCCCTCCGGCGGAGCTCCGGAACAAGCGCCAAGATGGGATCTCGTGGATACAGAAAGTTGCGGCGGTGGAATTAGGGTTTTGGCTCCTTATCTGATCGTTTAGGGGTACGTAGGTATATATAGGAGGAAGGAGTACGTCGGTGGAGCAACAGGGGGCCCATGTGGGTGGAGGGCGCGCCTGGGGGGGTAGGCGCGCCCTCTACCTCGTGGCCTCCTCTTTTGTTTCTTGATGTAGGGTCCAAGTCTCCTGGGTCTTGTTCGTTGAGAAAATCACGTTCCCGAAGGTTTCATTCCGTTTGGACTCCGTTTGATATTCCTTTTCTTCGAAACCCTAAAATAGGCAAAAAAAACAACAATTCTGGCCTAGGCCTCCGGTTAATAGGTTAGTCCCAAAAATAATATAAAAGTGGATAATAAAGCCCAATAATGTCCAAAACAGTAGATAATATAGCATGGAGCAATCAAAAATTATAGATACGTTGGAGACGTATCAGCCACCGATGATAAACTAGCATCCTATACTAAGCATTTAGGATTGCACGTAAAGGTAACAACAGTGGTAGCAAAGATAGGCTTTGCATTAGGATAAGATTAACGGAAAACAGCAACATGCTACACTATAATGCAAGCAGTAGAGAGAAGAATAGGTGATATCTGGTGATCAGGGGGGGAGGGGGCTTGCCTAGTTGCTCTGGCAAGAAGGGCTCGTCGTTGATGTAGTCGATCACAGGGATACAGACAGCGGTCTCAGGGTCTACCAGAAAGAAATAACGGAGGGGAACACAATAAATAACAGAGCAATCAAAGCATAACATGGCAATATACAGTGCTAGAGGTGACCTAATGCAGTACTAGGTGATACCGGTAAAGGGGAGAAACATCCGGGAAAGTATTCCCAGTGTTTTGCGTTATTGGACAGACGGACCGGAGGGGAAAGTTGTGTGTTCGCTATGCTAGGGATGTGTGACGGACGAATGGGCTGCGTATTCGGATTCGTCTCGTCGTTCTGAGCAACTTTCATGTACAAAGTATTTTCATCCGTGACAAATTATTTTATATTAATTTTCAAAGTTTTATTTTATTTCCTGAAATTATTTTAATTTGAATAATGAGTTTAATGCATCAGCCTGACGTCAGCAGCCAACCCAGCTGACTCAGGTCAAACCTGACAGCTGGGTCCCACATGTCATACAAAGTGGGGCTAACACTGGTTTAAATTAAACTAAATTAACTATATGAGAACCTGGGCCCACCTGTCAGTCACTATTTAGATTAACTAAATTGATATAATTATTTCCTTTTAATTAGGGGGTAGGCCCCACTGGTCAGTGGCTGGGGGTTGCCCAATCAGCAGGGTTGACTGGCCAACCCAGTCTAATAGGGTCCTTGGGCCCACGAGTCAGTGACCCAGTAGGCGTCCACGTGGCGCTAGGTCAACACCGTCGCCGGAGTTACTCCGGCGACCAAGTTTTGCGGCGGTGCGTGTATGGAGGTGGTCGGGTTTCAGCTACGGTGGCTCGTTTGGAGCGCGGGAGGTAGCGTTCGAACGAGTGCGGCGAGCCGCATCTAGTGGTAGCGGTGGCGTGGCCGGAGGTGGCCAGAAGTGACGGCGGCGAGCACAGCGCGAGAGCAAACGGTGGTGCTGGGCATGGTTTTATGCGCGGTTGGGTGTGTTCGAAAGCAGGGGCTCGGCTCATCCATTCGTGGCCTCGGCCGGGGCTGGGATGGACGGTGTCGACGATGGCGTGAACCGCGGCGGACACCGGAGTTCGGTCGAGCTCGGGAACGGCGTTACAGAGGGCTAAACGACCGGTGTTCGGCACCTACGCGAGCTCACCAAGCGAATGGAGGCACACAAGGGACCACTGGTCCACCGGAGCCTCGCCGTAGATGAGCGAGTGCGGCGGAGCATTTCGGCCGACAACAGATCGGTTGCTAGAGCTCGCTATCGATTGCGTGGAGTGAGGGGAAGGAGAGTGATGCTCACTGGGGGCCTGCAGATGTGCTAAGCGGGCGCGGGGAAGGCTTGATGGCGACGAATGGCGGCGGCGATCCAAGGTGGCCGAGGAGGAAGATGAAGTCGCCGCGGTCACTGTAGGGGCTCCCAGCTCCAAGTCAAGGTGGCAGGCGGTGTAGGGTATGGCAAGGGAGTGAACGGGCATGTCGGACGGGCGTGGGGAGGACAGTGGCCGCGAGGGCGACGACAGCCATGGCGGCAGAGCGTCGGATGTGCGCAGGGAAAAGGGGATCTGGGCGAGAGGGGCGAACTGGGTGGCGTCTAGGGTTAGGGTTGCACCAGGGAGGGTGGTCGACGACTTGAGGTCGCCGGGAGTCATCGGATGGCCGCGCCGTGGTCCATCCGCGCCGTGGACGGCGCACGGACGTCCACTGCGCTGCGGTGAACAGAGGTAGAGGGTGGCTCGGCTGTTGGGCTGGGCCGGTTGGGACGAGGCCCAGTTGGCCAAGGGGGTTTTATTTTATTTTTATCCATTGTTTATTTATTTCTTTTCTGTTTTTCTTTTAATAAATAAATAAATTCAACACCTAAATTAGTATTTAGAATTACAACACTGCCACATTAATTTGAGGAGCTAAATAAAATAGTTTAATATTTTATCAATTTGAAAAAGGTATTTAATTAAATGTTTTGCTGTTTTATTTATTTATTTTAGAGCCTTTAAACACTTTGTCAATGTTTGGCTTCCCCACCACAATTACCTATGATTTATTATCCGACACCTTTAGAACATTTTAGTTTCAAGGTTTGAAAACTTTTGTCATTTGCCTTTACTTCAAATTTGAATTTCGATCGGTTCTCAACTAACGCGAGATTAGGAATAGGGACCGTGGTGACGTGGCATCATTAGCAAGGTGTTACTGTAGCGTAAATATTCGGGCGTCGCAATTCTCCTCCACTACAAGAAATCTCGTCCCAAGATTTAAGAGGCATAAGGGGGGAAGGTTCTAGTTACGAAATTCTAGCGAGTGTTCTCGGTCTTAGTTGCTCTCCTCGAAGTGGTCGATCCATAACGCTGATGTTTTCATACTTCAGCCTAAGGTCATGATGAGGAAGTCGACATCCTTTCTTCAGGAACTCCATCGTACTTACGAAAAGGATAAGGGGTAGCTTTGGAAGAACGGAACTCTACAAGGTGGCTATTTTGGTTTATAACTTAGGGAATGTGGTAGAAAGTAACTCTCAAGTTGAAACTTAAGAAAATATCGAGAGCAAAGTAAGAAGGCACAATAAGAAGTTTCATGCGGGTAGGCAATCGTTCGATGCCTGAAACAAGGCGAGAAAGGGGCTCAAAGCTACGGAAATAATTATTGTGCCTGATACCCGAATTGATGATCTCTCGGAAGGTGGCTTGTGAATTACATACAAGGCCACGTGCGAGGAATAACTACGGAAACAGGGGGTGTACAGGAGAGTCACACGCGAGGAATAATTATGGATGCAGGGGGTGTACAGGAGAGTCAGGTTTCGATCCTGTGGAACTGTGGGTTATGAGCCCACCATGTGGTTAAAAGTAGGAGGGCGTTGACATCCTGTATGGTCATGACAGCAATACATGTCAGAGTGTAGCCTATCAGTTATGTCGGCAACAATGTCGGTACCAAGGGCGAGGGACGAAGAGAACCATTTTCCTTCTCGTTGAATGAGGCGGACCAATAGGCAAAGTTCTCGTCCATGGGTGGTTACCGTAATGTCATCAACAAAAGCAATAGGGTCTTACTGACAGAATTGTACACCGAGGTGACTACATAAGCAGGAGAATGTTACTGCTTAGATCATATAGATCACAAGAAATGTTAAACCAAACAATGGAAAGGAAAGTATGATTATCAGATTTAAACAGAACAATGGAAAGGAAAATGTTTTTAAACACATATTTCAAGGGTATATCCTTCCCAAGGACAAGCAAAGCATGACATCCATGACATGATATAACGTAGAAAACCCTTTAGGAAAGGGGGAAGAAATTTCATGACATTACCCATACAACAGTGTTTGGATAATTGATAAAGAGAATTTAGCATTGTGCTTCAAATGCTCTTATTGATGATGGGAGTAGCACAGACATGCTTCGAGATAGCATTGACATGGTCATCAGGTAAAGATCGGGCTATGGATACACAAAGGATCCATCAGGAACAACTTATAGAATAAGTCTTACAATTTCCTCATGGAAGAATGGATAACCTTGCCAAAAAGCAAGATATAACAATAGGTCCTCCGGCCAGGTGTGCCAGGCATGACATCACCTTACTAGGTCATATAAAGACCAATGTTATAACTCTTTGAAATATGTTCCAACGATCATATCTGACCGAGATTCAGATCTAATTGGTGGCAGGATACCTCGGACTCGGGATGCCTGAGAAGAAAAGGGGCAACACAAATTGATGAGATGACATTGTAATATTCTAGGGAATGAACTATGCAAGCGAGTTCCAAAACAAAAATTCATTATTAAACCAATGAGGGGATGAGGAGGTAGCTGATGAACTCAGCGACAATTTATCGAGATTTCCAAAAGATGGATTTCCACCAGTATTTGAACAAGGAGATAACATTTGTTAGATCAAATGATATAATGATGTATGCTCGAGGAGAACATCCACGAGCAAACATTGGTTGAAAGGTGCACCCGAAATATGGGCTTAGGTAGCATGAGCAATGTTAGTATGGTGATCTGATAACCAATACACAAAGAATGAAACTATCATTCATAACTTACAAGCAATAGGGTTGCTAGAAGTTTTGAATTCACACACCATAGTCCAATTGTCGGTATTCCGGTTATAAACAACACGGGGACCAAGAAAGAATGGTGATGGTGAGAAGTATCACTATTTCAAGAATTCTTAAGGCATGGAGCAATCTTCACAACATCCTTGACATAAAAGACTGTAATACTTCAAGGTAGAGCATAACCCAAGCTAGATAGCAAGGAAATCAAGGTACAACACAAAACATGAACAAGTTTGTGTTGGGGGAAGACAAGAATGTTGTCGATGATAACACAAATCATTGAGGGGCAAGGATGGTATTTCCCATCATTAATTCAATTGATATCCCGGAAGAGCTCAGAATGTTGATGATGATCATGACACAATTGTCAAGAGATTTCATGAAGGTGTAATCGATCAGCGATGACATCAAGTCAAAGGAATGATGAAGCTAAAGGTTATTGGAACCACGGGTACGTCACTAACTCGGAATCAAGCTTGTTGTTCAAGGCGAAATGATATGACGAGGAAAGTCGACGTAAGCTTAGCTTATTGTCGAAAGATGTGCTCCAGTAATAAGGAACGGGTGGCACAGTTAAAATTTAGCACAATAATGATATAGCCAATCAAGCTAGGAATGACTTGAAGGGTTATTAAACTCATAAGAAACGAAGATTACTTAGAGTTATTGAATCAGAGTGCTAAATCGATTCACTTATCGGTGTTTTCGAGTGATTATTAACACATAACCCTGGGGGCATTGGAATCGGCGAGAATAATAGTTGATGAAGAACTCATAAGTTATGTAGTTCCATGATATTCTTGAGATACCTGAGGGTATACTCGAAGGTAGACCAAATTAGAGGTTGGATAGATGTATTGACCTGCAGAAGACAAGTACTTCAACTTGTCCGAGAAATGGGATCAAAGAAGAACAATATGGTCGGAACCATAGCTGCAGGGGGTCCAATTTAATGACACCGAAAGAATTACCCAAATGATTAAATATTTTGCAAGAAGCTTCCATGATAAGTTCCACATCGGGTCCATGGGAATGAACACAAAGTTCAAGGTCGACTCCCACTTCTCCAATGCATAACCTTTCACTCACTTCTCATTTTCAAAGAAGTTGTAATATCAAAATTTTATCTGACATAACACCAGTAGAGTATGACCCGTAGTAGTTTCCGGGTTCACACAGATTCGAAAAGGCATAGGTTCAACCCTTCTGGGACTCTTAGGAACATATACCACAAACTTCAAAGTAAATAATACAAGCTCAAAAGTAGAGCATGGTTAACAAGGCAGAGGATACAATTTACCAAAGGCATTATATACCCATGGAAAGGTTCATGATAACCCACAAGTATAGAGGATCGCAACAGTTTTCGAGGGTAGAGTATTCAACCCAAATTTATTGATTCGACACAAGGTGAGCCAAACAATATTCTCAAGTATTAGCAGCTGAGTTGTCAATTCAACCACACCTGGAAACTTAATATCTGCAGCAAAGTGTTTAGTGGCAAACTAATATGATAGTAGTGGTAACGGTAGTAAAAGGTAATGATAGCAAAAGTAATGTTTTTCGTATTTTGTAGTGATGATAACAATAGCAATGGAAAAGTAAATAAGCGAAGAACAATATAGGGAAAGCTCGTAGGCATTGTATCGGTGAAGGAGAATTATGACGAAAGTGGTTCATCATGTAACAGTCATAACATAGGGTGACACAGAACTAGCTCCAATTCATCAATGTAATGTAGGCATGTATTTCGAATATAATCATACGTGCTTATGGAAAAGAATTTGCATGACATCTTTTGTCCTACCCTCCCGTGGCAGCGGGGTCCTAGCGGAAACTAAGGGATATTAAGGCCTCCTTTTAATAGAGTACCGGACCAAAGCATTAACACATGGTGAATACATGAACTCCTCAAACTATGGTCATCACCGAGAGTGGTCCCGATTATTGTCACTTCGGGGTTGCCAGATCATAACACATAGTAGGTGACTATAGACTTGCAAGGTATGATCAAGAACTCACATATATTCATGAAAACATAATAGGTTCAGATCTGAAATCATGGCACTCGAGCCCTAGTGACAAGCATTAAGCATAGCAAAGTCATAGCAACATCAATCTCAGAACATTGTGGATACTAGGGATCAAACCCTAACAAAACTAACTCGATTACATGATAAATCTCATCCAACCCATCACCGTCCAGCAAGCCTACGATGAAATTACTCATGCACGGCGGTGAGCATCATGAAATTGGTGATGGAGGATGGTTGATGATGACGACGGTGACGGATTCCCCTCTCCGGAGCCCTGAGCGGACTCCAGATCAGCCCTCTCGAGAGAGTTTAGGGCTTGGCGGCGGCTCCGTATCGTAAAACGCGATGAATCTTTCTCTCTGATTTTTTCTCCCCGAACACGAATATATGGAGTTGGAGTTGGAGTTGAGGTCGGTGGAGCTCCAGGGGGGCCACGAGGCAGGGGCGCGCGCCCGGGGGGGAGGGGGGGCAGGCGCGCCCCCACCCTCGTGGCTAGGGTGTGGGCCCCCTGGCCTTGATTCTTTGCCAGTATTTTTTATTATTTCCAAAAATAATCTCCATGGAGTTTCAGGTCATTCCGAGAACTTTTGTTTCTGCATAAATAACACCATGGCAATACTACTGAAAACAACGTCAGTCCGGGTTAGTTCCATTCAAATCATGCAAGTTAGAGTCCAAAACAAGGGCAAAAGTGTTTGGAAAAGTGTTTTGCACAAAATCCTCATAACACATTTTAGGGGAAACTAGGAATCTTTCCGGCGCCAGAAAATAGTATTGATAACCCACAAGTATAGGGGATCGCAACAGTTTTCGAGGGTAGAGTATTCAACCCAAATTTATTGATTCGACACAAGGTGAGCCAAAGAAACTTCTCAAGTATTAGCAGCTGAGTTGTCAATTCAACCACACCTGGAAACTTAATATCTGCAGCAAAGTGTTTAGTAGCAAAGTAATATGATAGTAGTGGTAATGATAGCAAAAGTAACAGTAGCAAAAGTAATGTTTTTGATATTTTTATAGTGATGATAACAATCGCAACGGAAAAGTAAATAAGCAAAGAACAATATATGGGAAGCTCGTAGGCAATGGATCGGTGATAGAGAATTATGCCAGATGCGGTTCATCATGTAACAGTCATAGCATAGGGTGACACAGAACTAGCTCCAATTCATCAACGCAATGTAGGCATGTATTCCGAATATAGTTATACGTGCTTATGGAAAAGAACTTGCATGACATCTTTTGTCCTACCCTCCCGTGGCAACGGGGTCCTAATGGAAACTAAGGGATATTAAGGCCTCCTTTTAATAGAGTACCGGACCAAAGCATTAACACATAGTCAATACATGAACTCCTCAAACTACGGTCATCACCAGGAGTGGTCCTGTCACTTCGGGGCTGTCGAATCATAACACATAGTAAGTGACTATAGACTTGCAAGATAGGATCAAGAACTCTCATATATTGATGAAAACATAATAGGTTCAGATCTGAAATCATGGCACTCGGGCCCTAGTGACAAGCATTAAGCATAGCAAAGTCATAGCAACATCAATCTCAGAACATAGTGGATACTAGGGATGAAACCCTAACAAAACTAACTCGATTACATGATAAATCTCATCCAACCCATCACCGTCTAGCAAGCCTACGATGGAATTAATCACGCACGGCGGTGAGCATCATGAAATTGGTGATGGAGGAAGGTTGATGATGACGACGGCGATGAATCCCCCTCTCTGGAGCCCCGAACGGACTCTAAATCAGCTCTCCTGAGAGGTTTTAGGGCTTGGCGGCGGTTCCGTATCATAAAACGTGATGAATCCTTCTCTCTAATTTTTTTTCTCCCGAAAGCAAATATATAGAGTTGGAGTTGAGGTCGGAGGAGCTCCAGGGGGCCCACGAGGTAGGGGGCGCGCCCCCCACCCTCGTGGCTAGGGTGTGGGCCCCCTGGTCTTCATCTTTTGCAAGGATTTTTTATTATTTCCAAAAAGACGTTCCATGAAGTTTCAGGTCATTCTGAGAACTTTTGTTTCTGCACATAAATAAGACCATGGTAATTCTGCTGAAAATAGCGTCAGTCCGGGTTAGTTTCATTCAAATCATGCAAGTTAGAGTCCAAAACAAGGGCAAAAGTGTTTGGAAAAGTAGATACGACGGAGACGTATCAATGAACTAATCATATTTAGAAAACAAGAGAGGTCGAGTTCATACCAGCTTCTCCCATCTCAATCAGTCCATCATTTATCGTCATAATTGCCTTTCACCTGCACGACCGAATGATGTGAATTATAATAACAGTGCACGTGCATTGGACTAAGCTGGAATCTGCAAGCATTCAATAAACGGGAGAAGACAAGGCAATATGGACTCTTGGTTAAATCAATAATAATGCATATAGGAGTCACTTCAACAATTTAATCATGGTCTTCTCCAATCAACCCCCAAAGAAAAGAAAAGAAATCAAACTATTTACACGGGAAAGCTCCCAACAAGCAAAAGAAGAACAGGAAATCTTTTTGGGTTTTCTTTTTAATTACTACTACAAGCATGGAAACTAAAACTAGCTAAAAGCTACAGCTATTTTTTTTTGGTTTTTCTTAAGGTTTATTTCAAACACACAAGAAGAAAGCATAAAAAGAGAAAATAAACTAACATGGATATTACAGTGAAAGAGTATGAGCACCGACATCTCGCAATGAGTGTGTGAACATGAATGTAATGTCGGTGAGAAATATGTACTCACCCAAGCTTAGGCTTTTGGCCTAAGTTGGTCTATTGCCACGGATGGCCTGGCGGATATCCAAAGTTGTAGTTGGGGTCGTACTGAGATGCAGCAGTCATTGCATCGTGGGCTGCAGCTTGGAGGCGGGCTATCTCAGCCCTCCACTTATACTCATCTGCCTCCTCTCTAGTTATGTAATATCTCCCCTTTGCCTGAAATTCAAAGAAGGTAGAAGCAGGGAGAGCGACGTGATAGGTGCGTCGTCTGTCAAAGATTAGTCAGTACTGGAGGAACTGATCGTTCCTCTCAACAAAATGATGATGAACCATAGCCTCATAATCCAAATAAGCAGGAGGCAACTCAATATCATCCTCATGTATAGTTATACTGAGAAAATTAGCTATACGGGTTGCATAAATTCGACCAAAGAAATCTCCATTAAATCTATTATGATGCAACCTACGTGCAACAATGGCTCCCAAATTATAATTTTTATCTCCTAACACAACACTCCTAAGAATACTGAGGTCAGGGACACACATATGGCATGCTTCATCTTTACCATTTATGCACCTACCTATGAAGAGAGCAAAATAATGAATAGCAGGAAAATGGATGCTCCCTATGGTAGCTTGTGCTATATCTCTAGATTCCCCCACAGTTATACTAGCAATAAAATCTCTAAACTCATATTTGCGAGGTTCACTTGTACTACCCCATTGTGGAAGTTTGCAAGCAGTGGTAAAGTCCTCTAAGTCCATAGTATAATAATTTTCATAGAGATCAAACAGGACAGTTTGAGAATTGCGTGAAGATGAAAATTCAAACCTCCTCACAAAGGAACTAGTGAGATAGTGGTACTGACGGCACTTTTCTGCCTCGAAGCTCATAAGATTAGCGTTACGCAAATATGCGTTAAATTCTTCCTTAATTCCTGCTCGATCCATGAAGTCCTCTGAAGGCCATTCACAAGGCCGCACTGGGGTGTCCCTTGGTGGTTCATCATCAGCATCACGCATTGCAAGCCTGGGTCCTTGCTTCCTTGAAGAACCACCTTGGTACATTTTCCTAAACATATTTCTTCTTCTGAAAAATTTCTGAAATTTTTAGTAACTTCAAATAAAAGTGAACCAAGCTCAACAAAATTGATAGAAACTACTCCTACAAGTGCCTAGGACCTATATCATGCATTAGAACTACTTGGAACCATATAAATTTGACATGCAATCTCAAGAACATGGTCACCTAGGCAGAACAAATTTGCAATGAATAAAGTACTAGAACAAAAACTAATTGGACCAATGGAGGAGTCACATACCAAGGAACAATCCCCCAAAGCAGTTTTGTGAGAGATGCTTTGAGCAAGGAGATCAAAAATCGCAGCAAAATGAGCTAGAACTCGTGCTTGAGCTGGATGGTGATTTTTTTGGGAGGAAGAAGAAGTGTGTGGGTGCAGGAATAAGTGGAGGGGAGCCACCGTGGCCCACGAGGCAGGGGGTGCGCCCAGGGGGGCGGGCGCGCCCTGGACCCTCGTGGACAGGTGCTTGCTCCCCCTGTTGTGTTCTCAGTGCCAGATATTCTCAAATATTCCAGAAAAAATCATATTAAATTAGCAGGGCATTTGGAGAACTTTTATTTTCGGGATATTTTTATATTGCATGGATAATTCAGAAAACTGACATAAAATACTATTTTTATTTTATTTCAACTAAATAACAGAAAGTAAAAGGAGGGTATAGAAGGTTGTGCTTTCTAACTTCATCCATCTCATGCTCATCAAAAGGAATCCACTAACAAGGTTGATCAAGTCTTGTTAACAAACTCATTTCGAGTAACATGAAACCGGAGAAATTTCGATTGACACTATGTTACCTCAACGGGGATATGCACATCCCCAACAATAAGAATATTGATACATATCCAACGTATCTATAATTTTTGATTGCTCCATGCTATATTATCTTCTTTTTGGATGTTTTTGGGCTTTATTATACACTTTTGTATTATTTTTGGGACTAACCTATTAACCCAGAGCCTAGTGCCAGTTTCTGTTTTTTTGCCTATTTTAGGGTTTCGAATAAAAGGAAAATCAAACGGAGTCCAATTGACCTGAAACTTCACGGAACTCATTTTTGGAAGGAAAGAAGCCCAGAAGACTTGGAGTGCACGTTAGGGAAGCTTCAAGGAGGCCACGAGGTAGGGGGCGCGCCCTCCACCCTCGTGGGCCCCTCGTGGCCCCCCTGACGTACTTCTTCCGCCTATATATCTCCATATACCCTAAAAACATCCGGGAGCACAATAGATCGAGAGTTCCGCCGCCAGAAGCCTCCGTAGCCACCGAAAACCAATATAGACCCGTTCCGGCACCCTGCCGGAGGGGGAATCCCTCTCCGGTGGCCATCTTCATCATCCCGGTGCTCTCCATGACGAGGAGGGAGTAGTTCTCCCTCGGGGATGAGAGTATGTACCAGTAGCTATGTGTTTGATCTCTCTCTCTCTCTCATGTTCTTGAGGTGTTACGATCTTGATGTATCGCGAGCTTTGCTATTATATTTGGATCCTATGATGTTTTCTCCCCCTCTACTCTCTTGTAATGGATTGAGTTTCCCCTTTGAAATTATCTTATCGGATTGAGTCTTTAAAGATTTGAGAACACTTGATGTATGTCTTGCCGTGCGTATCTGTGGTGATAATGGGATATCACGTGATTCACTTGATGTATGTTTTGGTGATCAACTAGCGGGTTCCGCCCATGAACCTATGCATAGGGGTTGGCACGTGTTTTCGTCGTGATTCTCCGGTAGGAACTTTGGGGCACTCTTTGAGGTTCTATGTGTTGGTTGAATAGATGAATCTGAGATTGTGTGATGCATATCGTATAATCATACCCACGGATACTTGAGGTGACATTGGAGTATCTAGGTGACATTAGGGTTTTGGTTGATTTGTGTCTTAAGGTGTTATTCTAGTACAAACTCTAGGGCTGTTTGTGACACTTATAGGAATATCCCAACGGATTGATTGGAAAGAATAACTTTGAGGTGGTTTCGTACCCTACCATAATCTCTTCGTTTGTTCTCCGCTATTAGTGACTTTGGAGTGACTCTTTGTTGCATGTTGAGGGATAGTTATGTGATCCAACTATGTTATTATTGTTGAGGGAACTTGCACTAGCGAAAGTATGAACCCTAGGCCTTGTTTCAACGCATTGCAATACCGTTTACGCTCACTTTTATCATTAGTTACCTTGCTGTTTTTATACTTTCAGATTACAAAAACTATTATATACTATCCATATACCACTTGTATCACCATCTCTTCACCGTACTAGTGCACCTATACAATTTACCATTGTATTGGGTGTGTTGGGGACACAAGAGACTCTTTGTTATTAGGTTGCAGGGTTGCTTGAGAGAGACCATCTTCATCCTACGCCTCCTACGGATTGATAAACCTTAGGTCATCCACTTGAGGGAAATTTGCTACTGTCCTACAAACCTCTGCACTTGGAGGCCCAACAACGTCTACAAGAAGAAGGTTGTGTAGTAGACATCAAGCTCTTTTCTGGCGCCGTTGCCGGGGAGGTTAGCGCTTGAAGGTATATCTTTAGATCTTGCAATCAAGTCTTTTAGTTTCTTGTTTTATCACTAGTTTAGTTTATAAAAGAAGACTATAAAAATGGAATTGAGTTTGTCTCATACGCTTCACCTTTTTAATATCTTTTGTGAGTATGATGGAAAGGATAATTGTGCCCAAGTGCTAGAAGAAGAAATCTATAAAATGTTTGGCACTAAATATTTGAATGATGAGCATGATTGCAATGTTGTTAGTATGAATTCCTTGAATATCCATGATGCTAATGATATGCAAAGCCACAAGCTTGGGGAAGCTATGTTTAATGAAGATGATATTTTTAGTCTCCCAAGTTTTGATTTGCAAATTTATAATGATGATAGCATGCCTCCTACTTATGATGATTATTGTGATGATACTTATACTATAAAAAGTAGTGATTATATTTATAAAACTTGTCATGATTATGATTACCCATTTTATAAACATTACTCTTTTAATGTGGAAACAGTTTAGAGTATTCGAGTCTCTTATGATACCCCCACTATTCCGAATGAGAAGAATTTTGCTTATGTGGAGAGTAATAAAATTTCTATTCTTGTAGATCATGAAAAGAATGCTTTATGTGCTGGTTATATTTTTGAATTCATTCATGATGCTACTGAAAATTATTATGAGGGAGGAACATATGCTTGTAGGAAATTCAATAATATCAAGTTTCCTCTCTATGTGCTTAAAGTTTTGAAGTTATGCTTGTTTTGCCCTCCTATGCTAGTTGATTATTGTTCCCACAAGTCGTTTGCTCACAAAATCCCTATGAATAGGAAGTGGGTTAGACTTAAATGTGCTAGTCATATTCTTCATGATGCTCTCTTTATGTTACAATTCTTATCTTTTATGTGAGCATCGTTGAAATCATCGTGCCTAGCTAGGGGCGTTAAACGATAGCGCTTGTTGGGAGGCAACCCAATTTTATTTTTGTTCCTTGCTTTTTGTTCCTATTTAGTAATAAATAATTCATCTAGCCTCTGTTTAGATGTGGTTTTATGTGTTTAATTAGTGTTTGTGCCAAGTAGAACCGTTGGGAAGACTTGGGGAAAGTCTTGTTGATCTTGCCGTAAAAAACAGAAACTTTAGCGCTCACGAGAATTGCTGCCATTTTTATCTGGAGAGTGCTATTTAGTTAATTATTTTTTCAGATGATTAATACATAAATTCCTCAGGTGCAGAAATTTATTTTAGAATTTTATGAGTTCCAGGAGTATACGTTTGATCCAGATTACTACAGACTGTTCTGTTTTTGACAGATTCTGTTTTTCATGTGTTGTTTACTTATTTTGAAGAATCTATGGCTAGTAAAAGAGTTTATAAACCATAGATAAGTTGGAATACAGTAGGTTTAACACCAATATAAATAAATAATGAGTTCATTACAGTACCTAAGTGGTGATTTATTTTCTTATACTAACGGAGCTCACGAGTTTTCTGTTAAGTTTTGTGTTGTGAAGTTTTCAAGTTTTGGGTAAAGATTCGATGGACTATAGAATAAGGAGTGGCAAGAGCCTAAGCTTGGGGATGCCCAAGGCACCCCAAGGTAATATTTAAGTATAACCAAGAGCCTAAGATTGGGGATGCCCCGGAAGGCATCCCCTCTTTCGTCTTCGTTCATCGGTAACTTTACTTGAAGCTATATTTTTATTCGCCACATGATATGTGTTTTGCTTGGAGCGTCATTTTATTTTATTTAGTTTTGCTTGCTGTTTGAATAAAATACCAAGATCTGAAATTCTTAAATGTTAGAGAGTCTTCGCATAGTTACATAATTATTCGACTACTCATTGATCTTCACTTATATCTTTCGGAGTAGTTTGTCGTTTGCTCTAGTGCTTCACTTATATCTTTTTAGAGCACGATGGTGGTTTTATTTTGAAGAAATGGATGAACTCTCATACTTCACTTATGTTATTTCGAGAGTCTTAAATAGCATGGTAATTTTCCTAAATAATCCTAATATGCTAGGCATCCAAGAATAGTAAAAACTTTCATATAGAGTATTGAATACTAAGAGAAGTTTGATGCTTGATGATTGTTTTGAGATATGGAGGTAATAATATCAAAGTCATGTTAGTTGAGTAGTTCTGAAATTGAGAAATACTTGTGTTGAAGTTTGCAAGTCCCGTAGCATGCACGTATGGTAAACATTGTGTAACAAATTTGAAACATGAGGTGTTATTTGATTGTCTTCCTTATGAGTGGCGGTCGGGGACGAGCGATGGTATTTTCCTACCAATCTATCCCCCTAGGAGCATGCGCGTAGTGCCGAGGTTTTTGATGACTTGTAGATTTTTTTCAGTAAGTATGTGAGTTCTTTATGACTAATGTTGAGTCCATGGATTATACGCACTCTCACCCTTCCATCCTTGCTAGCCTCTTCGGTATCGTGCATTGCCCTTTCTCACATTGAGAGTTGGTGCAAACTTCGCCGGTGCATCCAAACCCCGTGATATGATACGCTCTTTCACACATAAACCTCCTTATATCTTCCTCAAAACAGCCACCATACCTACCTATTATGGCATTTCCATAGCCATTCCAAGATATATTGCCATGCAACTTTCCACCGTTCCGTTTATTATGACACGCATCATCATTGTCATATTGCTTTGCATGATCATGTGGTTGACATCGTATTTGTGTCAAAGCCACCATTCATAATTATTTCATACATGTCACTCATGGTTCATTGCATATCCCGGTACACCGCCGGAGGCATTCATATAGAGCCATCTTTTGTTCTAGCATCGAGTTGTAATCATTGAGTTGTAAATAAATAGAAGTGTGATGATCATCATTTTCTAGAGCATTGTCCCAAGTGAGGAATAAAAAAAGAGAAAGGCCATAAAAAAGAGAGAAGGCCCAAAAAAAGAGAAAGGCCATAAAAAAGAGAAGGACCAAAAAAATTATTAAAAAAATGAGAGAAAAAGAGAGAAGGGACAATGCTACTATCCTTTGCCACACTTGTGCTTCAAAGTAGTACCATGATCTTCATGATATAGAGTCTCTTGTTTTGTCACTTTCATATACTAGTGGGAAATTTTCATTATAGAACTTGGCTTGTATATTCCAACAATGGGCCTCCTCAAGTGCCCTAGGTCTTCGTGAGCAAGCAAGTTGGATGCACACCCACTTAGTTTCTTTTGTTGAGCTTTCATACATTTATAGCTCTAGTGCATCCATTGCATGGCAATCCCTACTCCTTGCATTAACATCAACCGATGGGCATCTCCATAGCTCATTCATTAGCCTCGTTGATGTGAGACTTTCTCCTTTTTGTCTTCTCCACATAACCCCCATCATCATATTCTATTCCACCCATAGTGTTATGTCCATGGCTCACGCTCATATATTGCGTGAAAGTTTATAGGTTTGAGATTACTAAAGTGTGAAACAATTGCTTGGCTTGTCATCGGGGTTGTGCATGATGAGAGCATTCTTGTGTGACGAAAATGGAGCATGACGAAACTATATGATTTTGTAGGGATGAACTTTCTTTGGCCATGTTATTTTGAGAAGACATAATTGCTTAGTTAGTATGCTTGAAGTATTATTATTTTTATGTCAATATGAACTTTTGTCTTGAATCTTTCGGATCTGAATATTCATGCCACAATTAAGAAGAATTACATTGAAATTATGCCAAGTAGCAATCCGCATCAAAAATTCTGTTTTTATCATTTACCTACTCGAGGACGAGCAGGAATTAAGCTTGGGGATGTTGATACGTCTCCAATGTATCTATAATTTTTGATTGCTCCATGATATATTATCTTCTATTTTGGATGTTTATGGGCTTTATTATACACTTTTATATTATTTTTGGGACTAACCTATTAACCCAGAGCCCAGTGCCAGTTTCTGTTTTTTTGCCTATTTTAGGGTTTCAAAGAAAAGGAAAATCAAATGGAGTCCAATTGACCTGAAACTTCACGGAACTCATTTCTGGAAGGAAAGAAGCCCAGAAGACGTGGAGTGCACATTAGGGAAGCTTCGAGGAGGCCACGAGGTAGGGGGCGCGCCCTCCACCCTTGTGGGCCCCTCGTGGCCCCCCTGACGTACTTCTTCCGCCTATATATCTCCATATACCCTAAAAACATCCGGGGGCACAATAGATCGGGAGTTCCGCCGCCAGAAGCCTCCGTAGCCACCGAAAACCAATCTAGACCCGTTCCGGCACCCTGCCGAAGGGGGAATCCCTCTCCGGTGGCCATCTTCATCATCCCGGTGCTCTCAATGACGAAGAGGGAGTAGTTCTCCCTCGGGGCTGAGGGTATGTACCAGTAGCTATGTGTTTGATCTCTCTCTCTCTCTCTCTCGTGTTCTTGAGGTGTTACGATCTTGATGTATCGCGAGCTTTGCTATTATATTTGGATCCTATGGTGTTTTCTCCCCCCTCTATTCTCTTGTAATGGATTGAGTTTTCCCTTTGAAGTTATCTTATCGGATTGAGTCTTTAAAATTTGAGAACACTTGATGTATGTCTTGCCGTGCGTATCTGTGGTGACAATGGGATATCACGTGATTCACTTGATGTATGTTTTGGTGATCAACTACCGGGTTCCGCCCATGAACCAATGCATAGGGGTTGGCACGCGTTTTCGTCGTGATTCTCCGGTAGGAACTTTGGGGCACTCTTTGAGGTTTTATGTGTTGGTTGAATAGATGAATCTGAGATTGTGTGATGCATATCATATAATCATACCCACGGATACTTGAGGTGACATTGGAGTATCTAGGTGACATTAGGGTTTTGGTTGATTTATGTCTTAAGGTGTTATTCTAGTACGAACTCTAGGGCTGTTGGTGACACTTATAGGAATAGCCCAACGGATTGATTGGAAAGAATAACTTTGAGGTGGTTTCATACCCTACCATAATCTCTTCGTTTGTTCTCTGCTATTAGTGACTTTGAAGTGACTCTTTGTTGCATGTTGAGGGATAGTTATGTGATCCAATTAAGTTATTATTGTTGAGGGAACTTGCACTAGCAAAAGTATGAACCCTAGGCCTTGTTTCAACGCATTGCAATACCGTTTACGCTCACTTTTATCATTAGTTACCTTGTTGTTTTTATACTTTCAGATTACAAAAACTATTATCTACTATCCACATACCACTTGTATCACCATCTCTTCGCCGAACTAGTGCACCTATACAATTTACCATTGTACTGGGTGTGTTGGGGACACAAGAGACTCTTTGTTATTTGGTTACAGGGTTGCTTGAGAGAGACCATCTTCATCCTACGCCTCCTACGGATTGATAAACCTTAGGTCATCCACTTGAGGGAAATTTGCTACTGTCCTACAAACCTCTGCACTTGGAGGCCCAACAACGTCTACAAGAAGAAGGTTGTGTTGTAGACATCAAATATCATATTTCTTCTTGACAGTAGGAAGAGGAAATTCAAAACCTCCAAAAATAGTCGATGGAATTTTTCCAATAGAATTGATACTGTGGACTTGAGGTTGTTTCCTCGGAAAGTGTACTGTATACTCATTACCATTAACATGAAAAGTGACATTGCCTTTGTTGCAATCAATAACAGCCCCTGCAGTATTCAAAAGGGGTCTTCCAAGAATAATAGACATACTATCGTCCTCAGGAATATCAAGAATAACAAAGTCCGTTAAAATAGTAACGGTTGCAACTACAACAGGCACATCCTCACAAATACCGACAGGTATAGCAGTTGATTTATCAGCCATTTGCAAGGATATTTCAGTAGGTGTTAACTTATTCAAATCAAGTCTACGATATAAAGAGAGAGGCATAACACTAACACCGGCTCCAAGATCACATAAAGCATTTCTAACATAGTTTCTTTTAATGGAGCATGGTATAGTTGGTACTCCTGGATCTCCAAGTTTCTTAGGTATTCCACCGTTAAAAGTATAATTAGCAAGCATGGTGGAAATTTCAACTTCTGGTATCTTTCTTTTATTAGTAACAATATCTTTCATGTACTTAGCATAAGGATTCATTTTAAGCATATCAGTCAAACGCATACGCAAAAAGATAGGTCTAATCATTTCAGCAAAGTGATCAAAATCCTCATCATCCTTTTTCTTGGATGGCTTAGAGGAAAAGGCATGGGTTTCTGAACCCAAGGCTCTCTTTCCTTACCGTGTTTCCTAGCAACAAAGTCTCTCTTATCATATTGTTGATTCTTTTCTTGTGGGTTATCAAGATCAACAACAGGTTCAGCTTCTACATCATTATCATTGCTAGGTTGAGCATCAACATGAACATTATCATTAACATTATCACTAGTTTCATGTTCATTACCAGATTGTGTTTCAACATCAGAGATAGAGATATCATTGGGATTCTCAGGTGTGTCAATAACAGGTTCACTAGAAGCATCCAAGTCCTATCATTTTTCTTTTTCTTCCTCTTAGAAGGACTAGGTGCATCAATATCATTTCTCTGAGAATCTTGCTCAATTCTCTTAGGATGGCCCTCAGGATACAAAGGTTCCTGGGTTATTTTACCACCTCTAGTCATAACTCTAACAGCATTATCATTTTTCTTACCATTTAATTCATTGAGCAAATCATTCTGATACTTAAGTACTTGTTCTACTTGAGTGGTAACCATAGAAGCATGTTTACTAATGAGTTTAAGTTCACCTTTAACTCTAGACATATAATCACCCAAGTGTTCAATCATATAAGCATTTTGTTTCAATCATCTGCCAAAATAAGCATTGAAGTCTTCTTGCTTAACCATAAAGTTATCAAACTCATCCAAACATTGGCTAGTGATACGTCCATTTTGCATCATGCTTTTATATCGATATTTATTGCATTATGGACTGTTATTTCACTTTATGTCACAATACTTATGGCTATTCTCTCTTATTTCACAAGGTTTATATAAGGAGGGAGAATGCCGACAGCTGGAATTCTGGGCTGGAAAAGGAGCAAATATTAGAGACCTATTCTGTGCAACTCCAAAAGTCCTGAAACTCCACGGAACATCTTAAAATAAATAAAGAAAAATCCTCGCCAAAGATGAAGGCCAGGGGGCCCACACCCTGCTCACGAGGGTGGGGGCGCCCCCCTAGGGCGCACACCCTACCTCGTGGCCCCCCTGGTGGCTCTCCGACGTCCATCTTCTCCTATATGAAGTCTTTCGATGAGAAAAAAATCAAAAGGAACTTTTCGGGACGAGACTCCGCCGCCACGAGGTGGAACCTTGGCGGAACCAATCTAGAGCTCCGGCAGAGCTGTTCTGCCGGGGATACTTCCCTCCGGGAGGGGGAAATCATCACCATCGCCATCCCCAACGCTCCTCTCATCGGGAGAGTGTTGGGGAACGTAGTAATTTCAAAAAATTTCCTACGCACACGCAAGATCATGGTGATGCATAGCAACGAGAGGGGGAGAGTGTGATCTACGTACCCTTGTAGATCGACAACGGAAGCGTTTGGTTGATGTAGTCGTACGTCTCCACGGCCCGACCGATCAAGCACCGAAACTATGGCACCTCCGAGTTCTAGCACACATTCAGCTCGATGACGATCCCCGGACTCCGATCCAGCAAAGTGTCGGGGAAGAGTTCCGTCAGCACGACGGCGTGGTGACGATCTTGATGTACTACCGTCGAAGGGCTTCGCCTAAGCACCGCTACAATATTATCGAGGACTATGGTGGAAGGGGGCACCGCACACGGCTAAGAATATGATCACGTGGATCAACTTGTGTGTCTACGGGTGCCCCCTGCCCCCGTATATAAAGGATCAAGGGGAGGAGGCCGGCCGGCCCTCTATGGCGCGCCAAGGAGGAGTCCTCCTCCTAGTAGGAGTAGGACTCCTACTAGGAGGGGGAAGGAAGTGGGGAGGGACAGGGAAAGGGGGCGCCATCCCCCTCTCCTAGTACAATTCGGACCAGGGGGAGGAGGCACGCGGCCCACCTTTGGCTGCCCCTCTCTCTCTCCACTAAGGCCCATATGGCCCATTACTTCTCCCGGGGGGGTTCTGGTAACCCTTCGGCTCTCCGGTTTTCTCCGAAATCACCCGGAACACTTCCGGTGTCCGAATATAGCCGTCCAATATATCAATCTTTATGTCTCGACCATTTCGAGACTCCTCGTCATGTCCGTTATCACATCCGGGACTCCGAACTAACTTCGATACATCAAAACTCATAAACTCATAATATAACTGTCATCAAAACCTTAAGCGTGCCGACCCTACGGGTTCGAGAACAATGTAGACATGACCGAGACATGTCGCCGGTCAATAACCAATAGTGGAACCTGGATGCTCATATTGGCTCCTACATATTCTACGAAGATCTTTATCGGTCAGAGCGCATAACAACATACGTTGTTCCCTTTGTCATCGGTATGTTACTTGCCCGAGATTCGATCGTCGGTATCTCAATACCTAGTTCAATCTCGTTACCGGCAAGTCTCTTTACTCGTTTCGTAATACATCATCTCGCAACTAACTCATTAGTCGCAATGCTTGCAAGGCTTATGTGATGTGCATTACCGAGAGGGCCTAGAGATACCTCTCCGACAATCGGAGTGACAAATCCTAATCTCGAAATACGCCAACCCAACATGTACCTTTGGAGACACCTGTAGAGCTCCTTTATAATCACCCATTTACGTTGTGATGTTTGGTAGCACACAAAGTGTTCCTCCGGCAAACGGGAGTTGCATAATATCATAGTCATAGGAACATGTATAAGTCATGAAGAAAGCAATAGCAACATACTAAACGATCGGGTGCTAAGCTAATGGAATGGCTCATGTCAATCAGATCATTCACCTAATGATGTGATCCCATTAATCAAATAACAACTCTTTTGTTTATGGTTAGGAAACATAACCATCTTCGATTAACGAGCTAGTCAAGTAGAGGCATACTAGTGACACTTTGTTTGTCTATGTATTCACACAAGTATTATGTTTCCGGTTAATACAATTCTAGCATGAATAATAAACATTTATCATGATATAAAGAAACAAATAATAACTTTATTATTGCCTCTAGGGCATATTTCCTTCAGTCTCCCACTTGCACTAGAGTCAATAATCTAGTTCACATCGCCATGTGATTTAACGGCAATAGTTCACATCACCATGTGATTAACACCCATAGTTCACATCGATATGTGATCAACACCCAAAGGGTTTACTAGAGTCAGTAATCTAGTTCACATCGCTATGTGATTAACATCCAAAGAGTACTAAGGTGTGATCATGTTTTGCTTGTGAGATAATTTTAGTCAACAGGTCTGTCACATTCAGATCCGTAAGTATTTTGCGAATTTCTATGTCAACAATGCTCTACACGTAGCTACTCTAGCTTATTGCTCCCACTTTCAATATGTATCTAGATCGAGACTTAGAGTCATCCAGATCTGTGTCAAAACTTGCATCGACGTAACTTTTTACGACGAACCTTTTTGTCACCTCCATAATTGAGAAATATTTCCTTATTCCACTAAGGATAATTTTGACCGCTATCCAGTGATCTACTCTTAGATCACTATTGTACTCCCTTGCTTAACACAGTGTAGGGTATACAATAGATCTGGTACACAACATGGCATACTTTATAGAACCTATGGCTGAGGCATACGGAATGACTTTCATTCTATTTCTATCTTCTGCCGTGGTCGGGCTTTGAGTCTTACTCAATTTCACACCTTGCAACACAGGCAAGAACTCTTTCTTTGACTGTTCCATTTTGAACTACTTCAAAATCTTGTCAAGGTATGTACTCATTGAAAAAACTTATCAAGCGTCTTAATCTATCTCTATAGATCTTGATGCTCAATATGTAAGCAGCTTTACCGAGGTCTTTCTTTGAAAAACTCCTTTCAAATATTCCTTTATGCTTTCCAGAAAATTTACATTATTTCTGATCAACAATATGTTGTTCACATATACTTATCAGAAATGTTGTAGTGCTCCCACTCACTTTCTTGTAAATACAGGCTTCACCATAAGTCTGTATAAAACTATATGCTTTGATCAACTTATCAAAGCGTATATTCCAACTCCGAGATGCTTGCACCAGTCCATAGATGGATCGTTGGAGCTTGCATATTTTGTTAACACCTTTAGGATTGACAATACCTTCTGGTTGCATCATATACAACTCTTCTAAGAAATCCATTAAGGAATGCAGTTTTGTTTATCCATTTGCCAGATTTCATAAAATGCGGCAATTGCTAACATGATTCGGACAGACTTAAGCATATATACGCGTGAGAAAATCTCATCGTTGTCAACACCTTGAACTTGTCAAAAACCTTTTTCGACAATTCTAGCTTTGTAGATAGTAACACTACTATCAGCGTCCGTCTTCCTCTTGAAGATCCATTTATTTTCTATGGCTTGCCGATCGTCGAGCAAATCCATCAAAGTCCATACTTTGTTCTCATACATGGATCATATCTCAGATTTTATGGCCTCAAACCATTTCGCGGAATCTGGGCTCATCATTGCTTCCTCATAGTTCGCAAGTTCGTCATGGTCTAGTAACATGACTTCCAGAACAGGATTTCCATACCACTCTGGTGCGGTTCTCACTCTGGTTTACCGACGAGATTCGGTAGTAACTTGATCTGAAGTTACATGATCATCATCATTAGCTTCCTCACTAATTGTTGTAGTAGTCATAGGAACAGATTTCTGTAATGAACTACTTGTTGGGGAACGTAGTAATTTCAAAAAAATTCCTACGCACACGCAAGATTATGGTGATGCATAGCAACGAGAGGGGAGAGTGTGATCTACATACCTTGTAGATCGACAACGGAAGTGTTTGGTTGATGTAGTCGTACGTCTTCACGGCCCGACCGATCAAGCACCGAAACTACGGCACCTCCGAGTTTTAGCACACGTTCAGCTCGATGACGATCCCCGGACTCCGATCCAGCAAAGTGTCGGGGAAGAGTTCCGTCAGCACGACGGCATGGTGACGATCTTGATGTACTACTGCTGCAGGGCTTCGCCTAAGCACCGCTACAATATTATCGAGGACTATAGTGGCTGGGGGCACCACACACGGCTAAGGAATAGATCACGTGGATCAACTTGTGTGTCTCTAGGGTGCCTCTGCCTCAGTATATAAAGGACCAAAGGGGGAGGCTGGCCGGCCACATAGGGCGCGCCAGGAGAGTCCTACTCCCTCTGGGAGTAGGATTCCCCCCCCCCCCAATCCTAGTTGGAATAGGACTCGTGGAGGGGGAAAAGAGAGAGAGGGGCCGGCCCCCTCTCCTTGTCCAATTCGGACCAAGGGAGGGGAGGGGCGCGCGGCCCACTATGGGCTGCCTCTTCTCTTTTCCACCAAGGCCCATTAAGGCCCATCTAGCTCCCCGAGGGGTTCCGGTAACCTCCCGGTACTCCGGTAAAATCCCGATTTCACCCGGAACACTTCCGATATCCAAACATAGGCTTTCAATATATCAATCTTTATGTCTCGACCATTTCGAGACTCCTCGTCATGTCCGTGATCACATCCGGGACTCCGAACAACCTTCGGTACATCAAAATGCATAAACTCATAATATAACTGTCATCGTAACCTTAAGCGTGCGGACCCTACGGGTTCGAGAACAATGTAGACATGACCGAGACACGTCTCTGGTCAATAACCAATAGCGGGACCTGGATGCCCATATTGGCTCCTACATATTCTACGAAGATCTTTATCGGTCAGACCGCATAACAACATACGTTGTTCCCTTTGTCATCGGTATGTTACTTGCCCGAGATTCGATCGTCGGTATTCCAATACCTAGTTCAATCTCGTTACGGGCAAGTCTCTTTACTCGTTCTGTAATACATCATCCCGCAACTAACTCATTAGTTGCAATGCTTGCAAGGCTTTAAGTGATGTGTATTACCGAGAGGGCCCAGAGATACCTCTCCGACAATCGGAGTGACAAATCCTAATCTCGAAATACGCCAACCCAACATTTACCTTTGGAGACACCTGTAGAGCTCCTTTATAATCACCCAGTTACGTTGTGACATTTGGTAGCACACAAAGTGTTCCTCCGGCAAACGGGAGTTGCATAATCTCATAGTCATAGGAACATGTATAAGTCATGAAGAAAGCAATAGCAACATACTAAATGATCGGGTGCTAAGCTAATGGAATGGGTCATGTCAATCAGATCATTCACTTAATGATGTGATCCCGTTAATCAAATAACAACTCATTGTTCATGGTTTGGAAACATAACCATCTTTGATTAACGACCTAGTCAATTAGAGGCATACTAGTGACACTTTGTTTGTCTATGTATTCACACATGTATTATGTTTCCGGTTAATACAATTCTAGCATGAATAATAAACATTTATCATGATATAAGGAAATAAATAATAACTTTATTATTGCCTCTAGGGCATATTTCCTTCAGTCTCCCACTTGCACTAGAGTCAATAATCTAGATTACCCAGTAATGATTCTAACACCCATGGAGCCTTGGTGCTGATCATGTTTTGCTCGTGGAAGAGGCTTAGTCAACGGGTCTGCAATATTCAGATCCGTATGTATCTTGCAAATCTCTATGTCTCCCACCTGGACTAGATCCCGGATGGAATTGAAGCGTCTCTTGAT
The DNA here is from genome assembly GCF_003073215.2 of Triticum urartu. Lineage (NCBI taxonomy): Eukaryota > Viridiplantae > Streptophyta > Magnoliopsida > Poales > Poaceae > Triticum > Triticum urartu. The sequence continues at coordinate 96,456,899 of NC_053024.1, forward strand.
GTGCTTGGTTCTCTTGTGAAATCTGGATTCCTTTGCCAAGGCAATTGCACCAGTATTGTCACAAAAGATTTTCATTGGACCCGATGCACTAGGTATGACACCTAGATCGGATATGAACTCCTTCATCCAGACTCCTTCATTTGCTGCTTTTGAAGCAGCTATGTACTCCGCTTCACATGTAGATCCCACTACAACGCTTTGTTTAGAACTGCACCAACTGACAGCTCTACCGTTTAATGTAAACACGTATCCGGTTTGCGATTTAGAATCGTCCGGATCAGTGTCAAAGCTTGCATCAACGTAACCTTTTACGATGAGTTCTTTGTCACCTCCATATATGAGAAACATATCCTTAGTCCTTTTCAGGTATTTCAGGATGTTCTTGACCGCTGTCCAGTGATCCACTCCTGGATTACTTTGGTACCTCCCTGCTAGACTTATAGCAAGGCACACATCAGGTCTGGTACACAGCATTGCATACATGATAGATCCTATGGCTGATGCATAGGGAACATCTTTCATATTCTCTCTATCTTCTGCAGTGGTCGGGCATTGAGTCTTACTCAACTTCACACCTTGTAACACAGGCAAGAATCCTTTCTTTGCTTGATCCATTTTGAACTTTTTCAAAATTTTGTCAAGGTACGTGGTTTGTGAAAGTCCAATTAAGCGTCTTGATCTATCTCTATAGATCTTAATGCCTAATATGTAAGCAGCTTCACCGAGGTCTTTCATTGAAAAACTCTTATTCAAGTATCCCTTTATGCTATCTAGAAATTCTACATCATTTCCAATTAGTAATATGTCATCCACATATAATATCAGAAATGCTACAGAGCTCCCACTCACTTTCTTGTAAATACAGGCTTCTCCAAAAGTCTGTATAAAACCAAATGCTTTGATCACACTATCAAAACGTTTATTCCAACTCCGAGAGGCTTGCACCAGTCCATAAATGGATCGCTGGAGTTTGCACACTTTGTTAGCTCCCTTTGGATCGACAAAACCTTCTGGTTGCATCATATACAACTCTTCTTCCAGAAATCCATTCAGGAATGCAGTTTTGACATCCAACTGCCAAATTTCATAATCATAAAATGCGTAATTGCTAACATGATTCGGACAGACTTAAGCATCGCTACGGGTGAGAAGGTCTCATCGTAGTCAATCCCTTGAACTTGCCGAAAACCTTTTGCGACAAGTCGAGCTTTGTAGACAGTAATATTACCGTCAGCGTCAGTCTTCTTCTTGAAGATCCATTTATTCTCAATTGCTTGCCGATCATTGGGAAAGTCAACCAAAGTCCATACTTTGTTCTCATACATGGATCCCATCTCAGATTTCATGGCTTCAAGCCACTTTTGCGGAATCTGGGCTCACCATCGCTTCTTCATAGTTCGTAGGTTCATCATGATCTAGTAGCATGACTTCCGGAACAGGATTACCGTACCACTCTGGCGCGGATCTTACTCTAGTTGATCTACGAGGTTCAGTAGTATCTTGTTCTGAAGTTTCATGATCATCATCATTAGCTTCCTCGCTAACTGGTGTAGGTGTCGCAAAAACAGTTTTCTGTGATGTACTACTTTCCAATAAGGGAGTAGGTACAGTTACCTCGTCAAGTTCTACTTTCCTCCCACTCACTTCTTTCGAGAGAAACTCCTTCTCCAAAAAGTTTCCGAATTTAGCAACAAAAGTCTTGCCTTCAGATCTGTGATAGAAGGTGTATCCAATAGTCTCCTTTGGATATCCTATGAAGACACATTTCTCCAATTTGGGTTCGAGCTTATCAGGTTGAAGCTTTTTCACATAAGCATCGCAGCCCCAAACTTTTAGAAACGACAACTTTGGTTTCTTGCCAAACCACAGTTCATAAGGTGTCGTCTCAACGGATTTTGATGGTGCCCTATTTAACGTGAATGCAGCTGTCTCGAGAGCGTATCCCCAAAACGATAGCGGTAAATCAGTAAGAGACATCATAGATCGCACCATATCTAGTAAAGTACGATTACGACGTTCGGACACACCATTACGCTGTGGTGTTCCGGGTGGCGTGAGTTGAGAAACTATTCCACAATTTTTCAAATGTACACCTAACTCGTAACTCAAACATTCTCCTCCACGATCAGATCGTAGAAACTTTATTTTCTTGTTACGATGATTTTCAACTTCACTCTGAAATTCTTTGAACTTTTCAAACGTTTCAGACTTATGTTTCATTAAGTAGATATACCCATATCTGCTTAAGTCATCTGTGAAGGTGAGAAAATAACGATATCCGCCACGAGCCTCAATATTCATCGGACCACATACATCTGTATGTATGATTTCCAACAAATCTGTTGCTCTCTCCATAGTACCGGAGAACGGTGTTTTGGTCATCTTGCCCATGAGGCACGGTTCGCAAGTACCAAGTGATTCATAATCAAGTGGTTCCAAAAGTCCATCAGTATGGAGTTTCTTCATGCGCTTTACACCGATATGACCTAAACGGCAGTGCCACAAATATGTTGCACTATCATTATCAACTCTGCATATTTTGGTTTCAACATTATGAATATGTGTGTTACTACCATCGAGATTCAACAAGAATAGACCACTCTTCAAGGGTGCATGACCATAAAAGATATTACTCATGTAAATAGAACAACCATTATTCTCAGATTTAAATGAATAACCGTCTCGCATCAAACAAGATCCAGATATAATGTTCATGCTTAACGCTGGCACCAAATAACAATTATTTAGGTCTAATATTAATCCCGAAGGTAGATGTAGAGGTAGCGTGCCAACTGCGATCACATCGACTTTGGAACCGTTTCCCACGCGCATCGTCACCTCGTCCTTAGCCAATCTTCGCTTGATCCGTAGTCCATGTTTCGAGTTGCAAATATTAGCAACAGAACCAGTATCAAATACCCAGGTGCTACTGCGAGCATTGGTAAGGTACACATCAATAACATGTATATCACATATACCTTTGTTCACCTTGCCATCCTTCTTATCCGCCAAATACTTGGGGCAGTTCCGCTTCAAGTGACCAGTCTGCTTGCAATAGAAGCACTCAGTTTCAAGCTTAGGTCCAGGTGTGGGTTTCTTCTCTTGAGTAGCAACTTGCTTGCCGTTCCTTTTGAAGTTCCCCTTCTTCTTCCCTTTGCCCTTTTTCTTGAAACTAGTGTTCTTGTTGACCATCAACACTTGATGCTCCTTCTTGATTTCTACCTTCGCAGCTTTCAGCATTGCGAAGAGCTCGGGAATAGTCTTGTTCATCCCTTGCATATTATAGTTCATCACGAAGCTCTTGTAGCTTGGTGGCAGTGATTGGAGAATTCTGTCAATGACGCAATCATCTGGAAGATCAACTCCCAATTGAATCAAGTGATTATTATACCCAGACATTTTGAGTATATGCTCACTGACAGAACTGCTCTCCTCCATCTTGCAGCTATAGAACTTATTGGAGACTTCATATCTCTCAGTCCGGGCATTTGCTTGAAATATTAACTTCAATTCCTGGAACATCTCATATGCTCCATGACGTTCAAAACGTCGTTGAAGTCCCGATTCTAAGCCGTAAAGCATGGCACACTGAACTATCGAGTAGTCATCAGCTTTGCTCTGCCTGACGTTCATAACATCCGGCGTTGCTCCTGCAGCATGCCTGGCACCCAGCGGTGCTTCCAGGATGTAATTCTTCTGTGCAGCAATGAGGATAATCCTCAAGTTACGGACCCAGTCCGTGTAATTGCTACCATCATCTTTCAACTTTGCTTTCTCAAGGAACGCATTAAAATTCAACGGAACAACAGCACGAGCCATCTATCTACAAACAAGCATAAACAAGCAAGATACTTATCAGGTACTAAGTTTCATGATAAATTTAGTTTCAGTTAATTTACTTAAAGAACTCCCACTTAGATAGACATCCCTCTAATCCTCTAAGTGATTACGTGATCCAAATCAACTAAACCATGTTCGATCATCACGTGAGATGGAGTAGTTTCATTGGTGAACATCATTATGTTGATCGTATCTACTATATGATTCACGCTCGACCTTTCGGTCTCCGTGTTCCGAGGCCATATCTGTATATGCTTGGCTCGTCAAGTATAACCTGAGTATTCCGCGTGTGCAACTGTTTTGCACCCATTGTTTTTGAACGTAGAGCCTATCACACCCGATCATCACGTGGTGTCTCAGCACGAAGAACTTTCGCAACGGTGCATACTCAGGGAGAACACTTCTTGATAATTAGTGAGAGATCATCTTATAATGCTACCGTCAATCAAAGCAAGATAAGATGCATAAAAGATAAACATCACATGCAATCAATATAAGTGATATGATATGGCCATCATCATCTTGTGCTTGTGATCTCCATCTCCGAAGCACCGTCATGATCACCATCGTCATCGGCGCGACACCTTGATCTCCATCGTAGCATCGTTGTCATCTCGCCAATCTTATGCTTCCACGACTATCGCTACCGCTTAGTGATAAAGTAAAGCATTACAGCGTGATTGCATTGCATACAATAAAGTGACAACCATATGGCTCCTGCCAGTTGCCGATAACTCGGTTACAAAACATGATCATCTCATACAATAAAATTTAGCGTCATGTCTTGACCATATCACATCACAACATGCCCTGCAAAAACAAGTTAGACGCCCTCTACTTTGTTGTTGCATGTTTTACGTGGCTGCTACGGGCATAAGCAAGAACCAATCTTACCTACGCATCAAAACCACAATGATAGTTTGTCAAGTTGGTGCTGTTTTAACCTTCACAAGGACCGGGCGTAGCCACACTCGGTTCAACTAAAGTTGGAGAAACTGTCACCCGCAAGCCACCTATGTGCAAAGCACGTCGGGAGAACCAGTCTCGCGTAAGCATACGCGTAATGTCGGTCCGGGCCGCTTCGTCCAACAATACCGCCGAACCAAAGTATGACATGCTGGTAAGCAGTATGACTTATATCGCCCACAACTCACTTGTGTTCTACTCGTGCATATAACATCAACATATAAAACCTAGGCTCTGATGCCACTGTTGGGGAACGTAGTAATTTCAAAAAACTTCCTACGCACACGCAAGATCATGGTGATGCATAGCAACGAGAGGGGGAGAGTGTGATCTACATACCCTTGTAGATCGACAACGGAAGCGTTTGGTTGATGTCGTCGTACGTCTCCACGGCCCGACCGATCAAGCACCGAAACTACGGCACCTCCGAGTTCTAGCACACGTTCAGCTCGATGACGATCCCCGGACTCCGATCCAGCAAAGTGTCGGGGAAGAGTTCCTTCAGCACGACGGCGTGGTGACGATCTTGATGTACTACCGTCGAAGGGCTTCGCCTAAGCACCGCTACAATATTATCGAGGACTATGGTGGAAGGGGGCACCGCACACGGCTAAGAATATGATCACGTGGATCAACTTGTGTGTCTAGGGGTGCCCCCTGCCCCCGTATATAAAGGATCAAGGGGAGGAGGCCGGCCGGCCCTCTATGGCGCGCCAAGGAGGAGTCCTCCTCCTAGTAGGAGTAGGACTCCTACTAGGAGGGGGAAGGAAGTGGGGAGGGAGAGGGAAAGGGGGGCGCCGCCCCCCTTCTCCTAGTCCAATTCGGACCAGGGGGGAGGAGGCGCGTGGCCCACCTTTGGCTGCCCCTCTCTCTCCACTAAGGCCCATATGGCCCATTACTTCTCCCGGGGGGGTTCCGGTAATCCTCCGGCTCTCCGGTTTTCTCCGAAATCACCCGGAACACTTCCGGTGTCCGAATATAGCCGTCCAATATATCAATCTTTATGTCTCGACCATTTCGAGACTCCTCATCATGTCCATGATCACATCCGGGACTCCGAACTAACTTCGGTACATCAAAACTCATAAACTCATAATATAACTGTTATCAAAACCTTAAGCGTGCGGACCCTACGGGTTCAAGAACAATGTAGACATGACCGAGACACGTCTCCCGTCAATAACCAATAGCGGAACCTGGATGCTCATATTTGCTCCTACATATTCTACGAAGATCTTTATCGGTCAGACCGCATAACAACATACGTTGTTCCCTTTGTCATCGGTATGTTACTTGCCCGAGATTCGATCGTCGGTATCTCAATACCTAGTTCAATCTCATTACCGGCAAGTCTCTTTACTCGTTTCGTAATACATCATCTCGCAACTAACTCATTAGTCGCAATGCTTGCAAGGCTTATGTGATGTGCATTACCGAGAGGGCCTAGAGATACCTCTCCGACAATCGGAGTGACAAATCCTAATCTCGGAATACGCCAACCCAACATGTACCTTTGGAGACACCTGTAGAGCACCTTTATAATCACCCATTTACGTTGTGACGTTTGGTAGCACACAAAGTGTTCCTCCGGCAAACGGGAGTTGCATAATCTCATAGTCATAGGAACACGTATAAGTCATGAAGAAAGCAATAGCAACATACTAAACGATCGGGTGCTAAGCTAATGGAATGGGTCATGTCAATCAGATCATTCACCTAATGATGTGATCCCGTTAATCAAATAACAACTCTTTTGTTTATGGTTAGGAAACATAACCATCTTCGATTAACGAGCTAGTCAAGTAGAGGCATACTAGTGACACTTTGTTTGTCTATGTATTCACACAAGTATTATGTTTCCGGTTAATACAATTCTAGCATGAATAATAAACATTTATCATGATATAAGGAAATAAATAATAACTTTGTTATTGCCTCTAGGGCATATTTCCTTCAGAGAGGGCAATCTCCATCAACATCTTCACCAGCACCATCTCATCTCCAAACCCTAGTTCATCTCTTGTATCCAATTCTGGTCTCAAAGTCCGGGATTGGTGCTAGTAGGTTGCTAGTAGTGTTGATTACTCCTTCTAGTTGATGCTAGTTGGTTTATTTGGTGGAAGATCATATGTTCAGATCCTATATGCATATTATTACCCCTCTTATTATGAACATGAATTTGCTTTGTGAGTAATTACGTTTGTTCCTGAGGACAAGGGAGAAGTCTTGCTATTAGTAGTCATGTGAATTTGGTATTCGTTTGATATTTTGATAAGATGTATGTTGTCTAGCCTCTAGTGGTGTTATGTGAATGTCGACTACATAACACTTCACCATTATTTGGGCCTAGAGGAAGGCATTGGGAAGTAATAAGTAGATGATGGGTTGCTAGAGTGACAGAAGCTTAAACCCTAGTTTATGCGTTGCTTCGTAAGGGGCTGATTTGGATCCACATGTTTCATGCTATGGTTAGGTTTACCTTTATACTTTTGTTGTAGTTGCGGATGCTTGCAATAGAGGTTAATCATAAGTGGGATGCTTGTTCAAGTATGAACATCACCCAAGCACCGGTCCACCCACATATCAAATTATCAAAGTATCGAACGCGAATCATATGAACGTGATGAAAACTAGCTTGACGATATTCCCATGTGTCCTCGGGAGCGCTTTTCCTATTATAAGAGTTTGTTCTGGCTTTTCCTTTGCTACAAAAGGATTGGGACACCTTGCTGCACTTTATTTACTTTTGTTACTTGTTGCTCGTTACAATTTATCTTATCACAAAACTATCTGTTACCACTTATTTCAGTACTTGCAGAGAATACCTTGCTGAAAACCGCTTATCATTTCCTTCTGCTCCTCGTTGGGTTCGGCACTCTTACTTATCGAAAGGACTACGATTCCCCTATACTTGTGGGTCATCAAGACTCTTTTCTGGCGCCGTTGCCGGGGAGTGTAGCGCCTTTGGTATGTGGAATTTGGTAAGGAAAAATTTATATAATGTGCTGAAATTTACTGTCACTTGCTACTATGGAAAGTAATTCTCTGAGGGGCTTGTTCGGGGTATCTTCACCCCGTCCAGTAGAGCAAAGAGTTGCTCCTCAACCTACCGAACCTATTGAAAATGAAACTCCTTTTGAATTTCCTTCGGGTATGATGGAAAAACTGCTAGCTAATCCTTTTACAGGAGATGGAACAAAGCATCCTGATGAGCACTTAATATATGTGGATGAAGTTTGTGGATTATTTAAGCTTGCAGGTATACCCGATGATGTTGCTAAGAATAAGGTCTTCCCTTTATCTTTGAAGGGAGATGCATTGATATGGTATAGGCTATGTGATGATATGAGATCATGGGACTATAAAAGATTGAAGCTGGAATTTCATCAAAAGTATTACCCTATGCATCTTGTTCATCGTGATCGCAATTATATATATAATTTCTGGCCTCGCGAAGGAGAAAGCATCGCTCAAGCTTGGGGGAGGCTTAAATCAATGTTATATTCATGCCCCAATCATGAGCTCTCAAGAGAAATGATCATTCAAAATTTTTATGCTCGGCTTTCTGAAAACAATCGCACCATGCTCGGTACTTCTTGTGCTGGCTCTTTTATGTTGAAGACTATTGAATTTAAATGGAATTTATTGGATAGAATTAAACGCAACTCTAAAGATTGGGACCTCGAGGAAGGTAAGGAGTCAGGTATGACACCTAAGTTTGATTGTGTTAAATCTTTTATGGACACCGATATTTTCCGTAAGTTTAGCACTAAATATGGACTTGACTCTGAGATAGTAGCTTCTTTCTGTGAATCTTTTGCTACTTATGTTGATCTCCCTAAGGAGAAGTGGTTTAAATATCATCCTCCCATAGAAGTAAAAGTAGCTGCACCTATTAAAGTTGAAGAAAAGACTGTCACTTATAATGATCCTATCGTTCCTACTTCTTATGTTGAGAAACCACCTTTCCCTGTTATAATAAAGGATCATGCTAAAGCTTCAACTATTGTTCGTAAAAGCAATATTAGAACTTATACACCCCCTGAGCAAGTTAAAGTAGAACCTAATATTGCTATTGTTAAAGATCTCTTGTCTGATAATATTGATGGGCATGTTATTCAGTTCGAAGGTGAAACTGCTAGAATTGCTAAACCTTGTGCTAAAGATAAACATAGACCTGTGGTAGGCGTGCCTGTTATTTCTATTAAAATAGGAGATCATTGTTATCATGGCTTATGTGATATGGGTGCGAGTGCTAGTGTTATACCGCATACTTTATACGAAGAAATTAAGAATGAATTGCACCTGCTGAGTTAGAAGGTATTGATGTCACAATTAAACTTGCCAATAGAGACACTATTTAACCAATTGGAATTGTTAGAGATGTTGAAGTCTTGTGTGGGAAAACTAAATATCCTGCTGATTTTCTTGTTCTTACTTCTCTGCAAGATAGCTTTTGTCCCATTATATTTGGTAGACCCTTCTTGAACACTATTAATGCTAGGATAGATTGCGAAAAGAATGTTGTTACTATTGGCTTGGATGATATGGTTCATGAGCTTAATTTCTCTAAATATAGTAAACAACATCGTGAGGAAGAATTACCTAGTAAGAATGAAATTATTGGTCTTGCTTCTATTGACGTACCTCCTAGTGATCCTTTAGAACACTAGTTGCTAGACCATGAAAATGATATGTTCATGAATGAAAGAAGGGGAATAGATGAAGTATTCTTTAAACAGGAACCTATTCTGCAACATAATTTGCCTATTGAAATTTTAGGGGATCCTCCTCCGCCCAAGGGTGATCCCGTGTTTGAGCTTAAACCCTTGCCTGATAATCTTAAATATGCTTATCTTGATGAAAAGAAGATATATCATGTTATTATTAGTGCTAACCTTTCAGAGCATGAAGAAGAAAGATTATTGAAAACTCTGAAGAAGCACCGTGCTGCTATTGGATATACTCTTGATGATCTTAAGGGCATTAGTCCCACTCTATGTCAACATAAAATAAATTTGGAAGCAGATGCCAAACCAGTCCGTGATCCTCAACGACGTATGAATCCTAAAATGAAAGAAGTGGTAAGAAAAGAAATACTAAAGCTTCTGGAGGCAGGTATAATCTATCCCGTTGCTGATAGTGAGTGGGTAAGTCCTGTCCATTGTGTCCCTAAGAAGGGAGGTATTACTGTTATTCCTAATGATAAAGATGAATTGATTCCACAAAGAATTATCACAGGTTGTAGGATGGTAATTGATTTCCGCAAATTAAATAAAGCTACTAAGAAAGATCATTACCCCTTACCTTTTATTGATCAAATGCTAGAAAGATTATGCAAACATACACACTATTGCTTCCTAGATGGTTATTATGGTTTCTCTCAAATACCTGTGTCGGCTAGAGATCAATCAAAGACTACTTTTACGTGCCCTTTTGGTACTTTTGCTTATAGACGTATGCCTTTTGGTTTATGTAATGCACCTGCTACCTTTCAAAGATGCATAATGGCTATATTCTCCGACTTCTGTGAAAAGATTTGTGAGGTTTTCATGGACGAATTTTCCGTCTATGGTTCCTCTTTTGATGATTGCTTGAGCAAACTTGATCGAGTTTTGCAGAGATGTGAAGAAACTAATCTTGTCTTGAATTGGGAAAAGTGCCACTTTATGGTTAATGAAGGTATTGTCTTGGGCCACAAAGTTTCTGAAAGAGGTATTGAAGTTGATAAAGCCAAGGTTGATGCTATTGAAAAGATGCCATGTCCCAAGGACATCAAAGGTATAAGAAGTTTCCTTGGTCACGCCGGATTTTACAGGAGGTTCATTAAGGACTTCTCAAAAATTTCTCGGCCTCTGACTAATTTATTGCAAATAGATATACCATTTGTCTTTGATGATGATTGTGTGGAAGCATTTGAAACACTTAAGAAAGCCTTAGTCTCTGCACCTGTTGTTCAGCCACCTGATTGGAATTTACCCTTTGAAATTATGTGTGATGCTAGTGATTATGCTGTAGGTGATGTTCTAGGCCAAAGAGTTGATAAGAAATTAAATGTTATTCATTATGCTAGTAAGACTCTAGACAATGCTCAAAGAAATTATGCTACTACTGAAAAAGAGCTTTTAGCAGTTGTATTTGCTTGTGATAAGTTCAGACCTTATATTGTTGATTCTAAAGTAACTATTCAAACTGATCATGCTGCTATAAAATACCTTATGGAAAAGAAAGATGCTAAACCTAGACTTATTAGATGGGTTCTCTTGCTACAAGAATTTGATTTGCATATTGTTGATAGAAAGGGAGCTGAGAACCCCGTTGCAGACAACTTGTCTAGGTTAGAGAATGTTCTTGATGACCCACTACCTATTAATGATAGCTTTCCTGATGAACAATTAAATTTTATAAGTACTTCTCGTAGTACTCCATGGTATGCTGATTATGCTAATTATATTGTTGCTAAGTTTATACCACCTAGCTTCAGATACCAGCAAAAGAAAAAGTTTTTCTATGACTTGAAACATTACTTTTGGGATGACCCACATATTTATAAAGAAGGAGTAGATGGTGTTATTAGACGTTGTGTACCTGAGCATGAACAGGAACAGATCCTACGGAAGTGTCACTCCGAGTCTTATGGAGGACACCACACTGGAGATAGAACTGCACATAAGGTATTGCAATTTGGTTTTTATTGGCCTACTCTCTTCAAGGATGCCCGTAAGTTTGTCTTGTCTTGTGATGAATGTCAAAGAATTGGTAATATTAGTAGACGTCAAGAAATGCCTATGAATTATTCACTCATTATTGAACCATTTGATGTTTGGGGCTTTGATTATATGGGACCTTTTCCTGCCTCTAATGGATACACACATATTCTAGTTGTTGTTGATTACGTTACTAAGTGGGTAGAAGCTATTCCAACTAGTAGTGTTGATCATAAAACTTCTATTAAAATGCTTAAAGAAGTTATTTTTCTGAGGTTTGGAGTCCCTAGATATTTAATGACTGATGGTGGTTCATACTTTATTCATGGTGCCTTCCGTAAAATGCTTGCTAAATATGATGTTAATCATAGAATTGCATCTCCTTATCACCCACAGTCTAGTGGTCAAGTAGAGTTGGGCAATAGAGAGCTCAAATTAATTTTGGAAAAGACTGTTAATAGGTCTAGAAAGAATTGGTCCAAGAAACTTGATGATGCATTATGGGCTTATAGAACTGCATATAAAAATCCTATGGGTATGTCACCGTATAAAATGGTTTATGGAAAAGAATGTCACTTACCTCTCGAACTAGAACATAAGGCATATTGGGCTATTAAAGAGCTCAACTATGATTTTAAACTTGCCGGTGAGAAGAGGTTATTTGATATTAGCTCACTTGATGAATGGAGAACCCAAGCTTATGAAAATGCCAAGTTGTTTAAAGAAAAAGTTGAAATATGGCATGACAAAAGGATACAAAAGCATGAGTTTAATGTAGGTGATTATGTATTGCTATACAACTCTGGTTTAAGATTTTTTGCAGGAAAACTTCTCTCTAAATGGGAAGGCCCCTACGTTATCGAGGAGGTCTGTCGGTCTGGTGCCATAGAAATCAACAACTTTGAAGGCACAAATCCGAAGGTGGTAAACGGTCAAAGAATTAAACATTATATCTCAGGTAATCCCATAAATGTTGAAACCAATATTATTGAAACCGTAACCCCGGAGGAATACATAAGGGACACCTTCCAGACCGTTTCAGACTCCGAAAAGGAATAGGTATGTGGTACGGTAAGTAAACCGACTCCAAAACAATTTTTAAGGCAATATCTATCCTTTTTGGAATATTTAGAAAAATAGAAAAATAAGTAGCAGTCCGGGAAGGACACGAGGGCCCCACGAGGGTGGTGGGCGTGCCCTACCACTCTAGGCGTGCCCCCCTACCTCGTGAGCACCTCGTGTGCCTTCCGGACTCCGTTTTCTTGATCGATACGTATTTTGGTCGGTAAAAATTCATTATATAACCTCCCAAAGGTTTTGACTCCCATATCACGCAAATCTCCTCTGTTTTTGTTTTCGAGCTGTTACTGCTGCAGATTAGAACAAGATGTCTTCTCAAGAGTCAATCAGGGAGAGTCGGGTATCTAATCCGGCACCGGAACCAAGGGCAAACAGCGACGTTGACCACTTTGGGTCAGCAACGGAGGAAGAGATGGAGGTTGACTTGATGAGAGTAGATGCCATGGAGGATGAAGAAGTCACCTCTCGCCTCCGAGCTGGGTTCACAATGGGGGAACTACAGAGCTCAGCTATTCCAAATTCGGTTATCCCTTCTAATGTTAGATTTCTTTCTTATGAAAATATGAAGAGGAGTGTCACTTGTTCTCCTGCAGCTATGCAACACCCTTGGGTGCAAGGAGCTTTAGCTGTCACAGGAAAGCTTCGTAAGGAAATAATGGACCTCAAACAGCAAGTCAACAAGCTCGAGGAGGAGAACCGCATCCTGAGGGGAATCATCACCAAGAATATTACACCGACAACAAAGAGGGAGATATAATCACATGGGTATGGGCACTCCCCTTGGCAACTGCCAAGCTTGGGGGAGGTGCCCCGGTATCGTATCACCATCACAACTCCTATCTTTACCGTTTTTCTTAGTTCGATCCTATTAGTAGTATCTTGATCTGGTAGAATAAAGTTTATGGCATGATCTAGTTTTGAGTTTTTCTTTATGATCTCTCTTTGTAATCGAGTCCGTGAGTTATATATAATAAAGATTAGTGCTGAGTCAAGGGCTTGATTATTTTGCCATGGTCTTGGGTGAATAAAAGTAAAGAGAAAAAGAATAAAAAGAAACAAAGAGTTCATATTGATCTTATTGAGAGTAATGACTTCACATAGAAAGAGTATGATGATTAAAAGTTGTTGGGAGTTAGCAGACATAGCTTTGGTCATTGTTGCAATTAATAGGAAGTAATAAGGAAATAGAGGTTTCACATATAGATATATTATCATTGACATCTTTTATGATTGGGAGCACTCATTAAAATATGACATGCTAAAGAGTTGATGTTGGACAAGGAAGACAACGTAATGAGTTATGTATTTCTTATATCTGAGATAAAGTATGTTGTCATGGATCCTCTAACTTGTTGATCTTGCCTTTCCCCCTCATGCTAGCCAAATTCTCAACACCAAGTAGAAATACTACTTGTGCTTCCAAATACCCTTAAATCAGTTTTGCCATGAGAGTCCACCATATCTACCTATGGATTGAGTAAGAGCCTTCAAGTAAGTTGTCATCGGTGCAAAGCAATAAAAATTGCTCTAAATATGTATGATTGATTGGTGTGGGAGAAATAAGCATTATACGATCTTGTGATGTGGAAGTAATAAAAGCGACGGACTACATAATAAAGGTCCATATCACAAGGGGCAATATAAAGTGACGTTCTTTCGCATTGAGATTTTATGCATCCAACCATAAAAGCGCATGGCAACCTCTACTTCCCTCTGCGAAGGGCCTATCCTTTATTATTATCTTCTACCTTATGCAAGAGTCATGGTGATTTTCACCTTTTCTTTTTCATTTTATCCTTTGGCAAGCTCAGCATGTTGGAAAGAACATGATATATATATATATATATATATATATATCTAATTGGATGTAGGGGAGCATGAACCATTATTGTTGACATTACCCTTGAGGTAAAAGGTTGTGGGGCAAAACTATAAGCCCCTATCTTCCTCTGTGTTCGATTAAAACTCTGTAACCACAAGTATTGCATGAGTGTTAGCAATTATGGAGGACTAAATGATAGTTGAGTATGTGGACTTGCTTTTTAGCTCTGACATAGACTCTTTCCGATGTTATGATAAATTGCAATTGCTTCAATGACTGAGATTATAGTTTGTCGGAGCCCAATAATATTTATGATTTATACTTTTGCATTGTGAATAGATCATCAGTTGAACATAAGTAATCATATGACAAAATCTATATATGTTGCTGTTATGAGAATAATCATGATGCCTTCATGTCCGTATTTTATTTTTATCGACGCCTCTACCTCTAAACATGAGGACATATTTATTGTTATCGGCTTTTCGCTTGAGGACAAGCGAGGTCTAAGCTTGGGGGAGTTGATATGCCCATTTTGCATCATGCTTTTATATCGATATTTATTGCATTATGGACTGTTATTTCACTTTATGTCACAATACTTATGGCTATTCTCTCTTATTTTACAAGGTTTATATAAGGAGGGAGAATGCCGTCAGCTGGAATTCTGGGCTGGAAAAGGAGCAAATATTAGAGACCTATTCTGCGCAACTCCGAAAGTCCTGAAACTCCACGGAACATCTTAAAATAAATAAAGAAAAATCCTCGCCAAAGATGAAGGCCAGGGGGCCCATACCCTGCTCACGAGGGTGGGGGGCGCCCCCCCCCTAGGGCGTGCCCCCTACCTCGTGGGCCCCCTGGTGGCTCTCCGACGTCCATCTTCTCCTATATGAAGTCTTTCGATGAGAAAAAAATCAGAAGGAACTTTTCGGGACGAGACTCCGCCGCCACGAGGCGGAACCTTGGCGGAACCAATCTAGAGCTCCGGCAGAGCTGTTCTACCAGGGATACTTCCCTCCGGGAGGGGGAAATCATCACCATCGTCATCACCAACGCTCCTCTCATCGGGAGAGGGCAATCTCCATCAACATCTTCACTAGCACCATCTCATCTCCAAACCCTAGTTCATCTCTTGTATCCAATTCTGGTCTCAAAGTCCGGGATTGGTGCTAGTAGGTTGCTAGTAGTGTTGATTACTCCTTGTAGTTGATGCTAGTTGGTTTATTTGGTGGAAGATCATATGTTCAGATCCTATATGCATATTATTACCCCTCTGATTATGAACATGAATATGCTTTGTGAGTAATTACGTTTGTTCCTGAGGACAAGGGAGAAGTCTTGCTATTAGTAGTCAAGTGAATTTGGTATTCGTTTGATATTTTGATAAGATGTATGTTGTCTAGCCTCTAGTGGTGTTATGTGAACGTCGACTGCATAACACTTCACCATTATTTGGGCCTAGAGGAAGGAATTGGGAAGTAATAAGTAGATGATGGGTTGCTAGAGTGACAGAAGCTTAAACCCTAGTTTATGTGTTGCTTCGTAAGGGGCTGATTTGGATCCACATGTTTCATGCTATGGTTAGGTTTACCTTAATACTTTTGTTGTAGTTGCGGATGCTTGCAATAGAGGTTAATCATAAGTGGGATGCTTGTTCAAGTAAGAACAGCACCCAAGCACCGGTCCACCCACATATCAAATTATCAAAGTATCGAACGCGAATCATATGAACGTGATGAAAACTAGCTTGACGATATTCCCATGTGTCCTCGGGAGCGCTTTTCCTATTATAAGAGTTTGTTCCGGCTTGTCCTTTGCTACAAAAGGATTGGGCCACCTTGCTGCACTTTTTTTACTTGTTGCTCGTTACAATTTATCTTATCACAAAACTATCTGTTACCACTTATTTCAGTACTTGCAGAGAATACCTTGCTGAAAACCGCTTATCATTTCCTCCTGCTCCTCGTTGGGTTCGACACTCTTACTTATCGAAAGGACTACGATAGATCCCCTATACTTGTGGGTCATCAGCTAGCAAACTTAGTAGGAGGGATTTCAGCTTTATCATATCTGTAGAGAGAATTTACCTTTACTACCTGTGTCGGGTTATCAAGACCATTTGTTTCCTAAATAGGGGATGGATTAAAACCACATATTTCTTCAACATGCGGTAAATTGAGACCATGTATTTCTTCAATAGGAGGTAAATTCTTAACATCTTCAGCTTTAATACCCTTTTATTTCATGGATTTATTTGCCTCTTGCATATCTTTAGGACTGAGAAATAGAACACCCCTTTTCTTCGGAGTTGGTTTAGGAATAGGCTCAGGAGTTGGCTCAGGAGCTGGCTCAGGAAGTGTCCAATTATTTTAATTTTTCAACATATTATTCAATAGAATTTCAGCTTCATCCGGTGTTCTTTCCCTAAAAATAGAACCAGCACAACTATCCAGGTGGTCTCTGGATGCATCGGTTAGTCCATTATAAAAGATATCAAGTATTTCATTTTTCTTAAGAGGATGATCAGGCAAAGCATTAAGTAATTGGAGAAGCCTCCCCCAAGCTTGTGGGAGACTCTCTTCTTCAATTTGCACAAAATTATATATATATATCCCTTAAGGCAGCTTGTTTCTTATGAGTAGGGAAATATTTAGCAGAGAAGTAATAAATCATATCCTGGGGACTACGCACACAACTAGGATCAAGAGAATTAAACCATATCTTAGCATCACCCTTTAATGAGAACGGAAATATTTAAGGATATAAAAGTAGCAAGTTCTCTCATCATTAGTGAACAAGGTGGCTATATCACTTAATTTAGTAAGATGTGCCACAATAGTTTCAGATTCATAACCATAAAAAGGATCAGATTCAACCAAAGTAATTATATCAGGATCAATGGAGAATTCATAATCCTTATCAGTAACAAAGAAAGGTGAAGTAGCATAATCAGGATCATATTTCATTCTAGCATTCAGAGTTTTTTGTTTAAGCTTAGCTAATAATTTCTTAAGATCACTTCTATCATTGCATGCAAGAAAGTCTCTTTTAGTTTCTTCATCCATAACATAGCCCTCAGGCACAACATGCAATTCATATTTATTAGGAGAGCCTTCATCATCACTTTCATCAATATTATTAGTTTCAATAATTTCATTCTCTCTAGCCCTAGCAAGTTGTTCATCAAGAAATTCACCAAGTGGCACAGTAGTATCAAGCATAGAAGTAGTTTCATCATAAGTATCATGCATAGCAGAAGTGGCATCGTCAATAATATGCGACATATCAGAATTAATAGCAGAAGCAGGTTTAGGTGTAGCAAGCTTACTCAAAACAGAAGGTGAATCAAGTGCAGAGCTAGATGGCAGTTCCTTACCTCCCATCATAGTTGAGGGATAAATTTTTATTTTTGCGTCTTTCAAGTTCTTCATAGTGATAAGCAGATATAAATCCAAAGTGACTCAAAGAATAGAGCTATGCTCCCCGGCAACGGCGCCTTTTCGAGGGTAGAGTATTCAACCCAAATTTATTGATTCGACACAAGGGGAGCCAAATAATATTCTCAAGTATTAGCAGCTGAGTTGTCAATTCAACCACACCTGGAAACTTAATATCTGCAGCAAAGTAATATGATAGTAGTGGTAACGATAGCAAAAGTAACGGTAGCAAAATAAATGTTTTTGGTATTTTATAGTGATGATAACAATAGAAACGGAAAAGTAAATAAGCGAAGAACAATATATGGAAAGCTCATAGGCATTGGATTAGTGATGGAGAATTATGTCGGATGTGGTTCATCATGTAATAGTCATAACATAGGGTGACACAAAACTAGCTCCAATTCATCAATGTAATGTAGGCATGTATTCCGAATATAGTCATACGTGCTTATGGAAAAGAACTTGCATGGCATCTTTTGTCCTACCCTCCCGTGGCAGCGAGGTCCTAGCGGAAACTAAGGAATATTAAGGCCTCCTTTTAATAGAGTACCGGACCAAAGCATTAACACATGGTGAATACATGAACTCCTCAAACTATGGTCATCACCAGGAGTGGTCCCGATTATTGTCACTTCGGGGTTGTCGGATCATAACACATAGTAGGTGACTATAGACTTGCAAGATAGGATCAAGAACTCACATATATTCATGAAAACATAATAGGTTCAGATCTGAAATCATGGCACTCGGGCCCTAGTGACAAGCATTAAGCATAGCAAAGTCATAGCAACATCAATCTCAGAACATAGTGGATACTAGGGATCAAACCCTAACAAAACTAACTCGATTACATGATAAATCTCATCCAACCCATCACCGTCCAGCAAGCCTACGATGGAATTACTCACGCACGGCTGTGAGTATCATGAAATTGGTGATGGAGGATGGTTGATGATGACGACGGCGACGGATTCCCCTCTCCGGAGCCCTTAGCGGACTCCAGATCAGCCCTCCCGAGAGAGTTTAGGGCTTGGCGGCGGCTCTGTATCGTAAAACGCGATGAATCTTTCTCTTTGATTTTTTCTCCCCGAACACGAATATATGGAGTTGGAGTTGGAGTTGATGTCGGTGGAGCTCCAGGGGGCCCATGAGGCAGGGGCGCGCGCCCGGGGGGGTAGGCGCGCCCCCACCCTCGTGGCTAGGGTGTGGGCCCCCTGGCCTTGATTCTTTGCCAGTATTTTTTATTATTTCCAAAAATAATCTTCGTGGAGTTTTAGGTCATTCCGAGAACTTTTGTTTCTGCACAAAAATAACACCATGGCAATTCTGCTGAAAATAGCGTCAGTCCGGGTTAGTTCCATTTGAATCATGCAAGTTAGAGTCCAAAACAAGGGCAAAAGTGTTTGGAAAAGTAGATACGATGGAGATGTATCAGTTCACAAGGTTATTGAATATGAAGGACATGATCGGATAATAATCCAACAAGGGGTATTATGGTCTACAACGGAGCTGATGCGAGTATCGGTACTCTATCAGAGGAAGAGAGAATGCAAGAAGATCAGATTATAGAAACAACTGACTAACTCAAAGCTCAACTGCAAAGGAATTATGAATTCCAAGACAAGGGATCAGAAGCAATGCTCTGATTAGGGGTACAATCGATGGCGATTTGATTGGTCGAGGTCCATCACCTGTTAAAATGACGTCTGAGCTGGAAGGATGAATTCTAGGATCTGATTGAGGATTGCGAGCATTCACAACATATTGTATCAACAGACTCAAAATGACAATGACAAAGGATGACAATAAGATTACTAGACTTATGGTATTAACCATAATGCAAGCAAGCAAGAAATTCAAGAACAATAGGTTGTTAAGGATTTTTAGAAGAACGAATGGTATTATGAAGACTTTTGTGAAATACATGAATCAACTGAGGATGAGAGGATACTCGATAGGTGCACAAAATTATCCGTAGGGGTATTCAGGTGACAAGGAACTGCAAGGCAGTAAGCTCAAAGGATTCTCGGAACAACGGAGAGTAGTTTGGGGCATCTTGTAATAACAAGATCAACGGGATTGAATGTAAGAATGGCAGGTGTATGCAATTATCAATAAGGATATAACAGTGGTAGGAAATTTGCAAAGGCGGTGGGTACAAGTGTCTAGGGAGAACATTGTAGAGTAACTTCAAAATCTTCTAGTGCACCAAGTAATCATCTAGAGTGAGGGGCTCTCCGGGAGAAAGTAATTATGAGAACCTAGAGCCAGAGTTAGTAATTCATTAACCCGAATAGAAGAGAGATCAAAGTCCCAGAGTATAGACGAGGAATAAAAGATTCTAATACCACCCAATGGCGACAAGGGCCCGTAAGCCACACAGCCATGTTAGTAAAAGTTTTTCAATGACTAGACTCAACTTCGGCCAAGGAGTTTAGAAGGGGGATTCCTATAGGCAGTCGGCTCTGATACCACTTGTGACGCTCCCGATTTGACCGTACACTAATCATACACGCAAATGTGTATGACCAAGATCAGGGAATCACAGGAAGATATCACAACACAACTCTAGACACAAATAGAAATAATACAAGCTTTATATTACAAGCCAGGGGGCCTCGAGGGCTCGAATACATAAGCTCGAAAACACAAGAGTCAGTGGAAGCAACAATATCTGAGTACAGACATAAGTTAAAAAAGTTTGCCTTAAGAAGGGTAGCACAAAAGTAGCAACGATCGAAAAGGCAAGGCCTCCTGCCTGGGACCTCCTAACTACTCCTCGAAGCCGAACTCCATGTAGAATCATCCTCGGGATCCTCTAGCTCCTGGACTCCATCATATGATCGCAATAACCGGGAAAGGGGAAAAAGAAGTAGCAAAGAAACCATGAGTACTCATCCAAAGTACTCGCAAGCAAGGATCTACATTACATATGCATTGATATCAATGAAATGGTTAGTATCTGTGGACTGAACTGCAGAATGCCAAAATAAGAGGGAGTTAGCTAGTACTATCGAAGACTACGCTTCTGGCAGCCTCCATCTTGAAGCAGTAGAAGAGAGTAGATGGTAAGTTCACCAAGTAGCATCGTATAGCATAATCCTACCCGGCAATCCTCCTCTCGTCGCCCTGTGAGAGAGCGATCACCGGGTTGTATCTGGCACTTGAAAGGGTGTGTTTTATTAAGTATTTGGTTCTAGTTGTCATAAGGTCAAGGTACAACTTTGGGTCGTACTTTTACCGAGGGACACGGCTATTCGAATAGATAAACTTCCCTGCAGGGGTGCACCACATTTCCTAACACGCTCGATCCCCTTTGGCCGAACACACTTTCCTGGGTCATACCCGGCCTCGGAAGATCAACACGTCGCAGCCCTACCTAGGCACAACAGAGAGCTCAGCACGCCGGTCTAAATCCTAAGTGCGCAAGGGTCTGGGCCCATCGCCCATTGCACACTTGCACGTTGCGTACGCGGTCGGTGAGGAGACCTAGCAACCTCCATTACAAAGGAAATTGCGTTACACGGTCCAACCCGGCGGCGCGCCGCTCAGTCGCTGACGTCAAGAAGGCTTCGGCTGATACCACGACGTCAAGTGCCCATAACTGTTCCCGCGTAGTTGGTTAGTGCGTATAGGCCAGTGGCTAGACTTGGATCAAATACCAAGATCTCGTTAAGCGTGTTATCTTGAAGTAACCGCGAACGCCGACCAGGGCCAGGCCCACCTCTCTCCTGGGTGGTCTCAACTTGCCTTGTCGCTCCACCACAAAGTAACAGTCGGGGGCCGTCGGGAACCCAGGCCCACCACTACCTAGATGAAACCACATGCCCCTTCAGCCCCCACATCGGAATCACTTGCGGGTACTCTACGAGCCGACCCGACTTTAGTCACCACCTGTAAGTATGTATGTATGTATGTATGTATGTATGTATGTATGTATGTATGTATGTACCCGTGATCAGTTCCCGAGTGATCACGGCCCGATAATATAGCATGGCAGACGGACAAGAATGTATTGCAACTGATGATAAACTAGCATCCTATACTAAGCATTTAGGATTGCAGGTAAAGGTAACAACAGTGGTAGCAAAGATAGGCTATGCATCAGGATAGGATTAATGGAAAGCAGTAACATGCTA
Source organism: Triticum urartu (assembly GCF_003073215.2). NCBI lineage: Eukaryota > Viridiplantae > Streptophyta > Magnoliopsida > Poales > Poaceae > Triticum > Triticum urartu. The sequence goes on from NC_053024.1 coordinate 96,478,893, forward strand.
CACTACTCTAATGCAAGCAGTAGAGAGAAGAATAGGTGATATCTGGTGATCAAGGGGGGAGGGGCTTGCCTGATTGCTCTAGCAAGAAGGGTTCATCGTCGATGTAGTCGATCACAGGGATACCGACAGCGGTCTCGGGGTCTACTAGAAAGAAGTAACGGAGGGGAACACAATAAATAACAGATCAATCAAAGTATAACATGGCAATACACGGTGCTAGAGGTGACCTAATGCAGTACTAGGTGATACCGGCAAAGGGGGGAAACATCCGGGAAAGTATTCCCAGTGTTCTGCGTTATTGGACAGACGGACCGGAGGGGGAAAGTTGCATGTTCGCTATGCTAGGGATGTGTGACGGACGAACGGGCTGCGTATTTGGATTCATCTCGTCGTTCTAAGCAACTTTCATGTACAAAGTATTTTCATCCGAGTTACGAATTATTTTATTAATTTTCAAAGTTTTATTTTATTTCCTAAAATTATTTTAATTTGAATAATGATTTTAATGCATCAGCCTGACGTCATCATGACGTCAGCAGCCAACCCAGCTGACTCAGGTCAAACCTGACAGCTGGGTCGCACATGTCATACACAGTGGGGCTAACAGTGGTTTAAATTAAACTAAATTAACTATATTAGAACCTGGGCCCACCTATCAGTTACTATTTAGATTAACTAAATTGATATAATTATTTCCTGTTAATTAGGGGGGTAGGCCCCACTGGTCAGTGGCTGGGGGTTGCCCAGTCAGCAGGGTTGACTGGTCAACCCAGTCAAATAGGGTCCCTGGGCCCACGGGTCAGTGACCCAGTAGGCGTCCACGTGGCACCAGGTCAACGCCGTCGCCGGAGTTACTCCGGCGACCACGTTTTGCGGCGGCGCGCGTCTGGAGGTGGTGGGGTTTCAGCTACGATGGCTCGTTTCGAGCGCGGGAGGTAGCGTTCGAACGAGTGCGGCGAGCCACATCTAGTGGTGGCGGTGGCGTGGCTGGAGGTGGCCGGAAGTGACGGCGGCGAGCACATCGGTGGACGTCCGGAGTCGGGCGCGAGAGCAAAGGGTGGTGCGAGGCATGGTTTTACGCGCGGTTGGGTGCGTTTGAAAGCAGGGGCTCGGGTGCACCCATTCGTGGCCTCAGCCGGGGCTGGGACGGACGGTGTCGACGACGGCGTCAACCGCGGCGGACGCCGGAGTTCGGTCGAGCTCGGGAATGGCGTTGCAGAGGGCTAAACGACCGGTGTTCGGCACCTACGGCACCTACGCGAGCTCACCAAGCGAATGGAGGCACGCACGGGACCACTGGTCCACCGGAGCCTCGCCGAAGATGAGCGAGTGCGGCGGAGCATTTCGGTCGAGGACGGATCGGTTGCTAGAGCTCGCTATTGATTGCATGGAGCGAGGGGAAGGAGAGTGATGCTCACTGGGGGCCTGCAGATGTGCTAAGCGGGCGCGGGGAAGGCTTGATGGCGACGAACGGCGGCGGCGATCCAAGGTGGCCGAGGAGGAAGATGAAGTCGCCGCGATCGCTGTAGGGGCTCCGAGCTCCAAGTCGAGGTGGCAGGCGGTGTAGGGTACGGCGACGGAGTGAACAGGCACGTCGGACGGGCGTGGGGAGGACGGTGGCCGCGAGGGCGACGACGGCTATGGCGGCAGAGCGTTAGATGTGCGCGGGGAAAGGGGGATCTGGGCGAGAGGGGCGAACTGGGAGGCGTCTAGGGTTAGGGTTGCGCCAGGAAGGATGGTCGGCGACTTGAGGTCGCCGGGAGTCGCCGGATGGCCGCCCCGTGGTCCATCCGCGCCGTGGACGGCGCACGGACGTCCACCGAGCTGCGGTGAACAGAAGTAGAGGTTGGCTCGGCTATTGGGCTAGCCCGGTTGGGCCGGTTGGGACGAGGCCCAGTTGGCCAGGGGGTTTTGTTTTATTTTTTTTCTGCTGTTTATTTTTTCTTTTCTGTTTCTTTTAATAATTAAGTTATTTTAGTTTTTGTAAAAAAATTAATTTCAAAATCTAAATTAGTATTTAGAATTACAACACTGCCACATTAATTTGAATAGCTAAATAAAATAGTTTAATATTTTATCAATTTGAAAAAGGTATTTAATTAAATATTTTGCTGCTATTTTATTTATTTTAGAGCCTTTAAACACTTTGTCAAAGTTTGGATTCTCCAGCATAATTACCTATGATTTATCCGACACCTTTAGAACATTTTAGTTTCAAGGTTTAAAAACGTTTGTCATTTGCCTTTACTTCAAATTTGAATTTGGATCGGTTCTCAACTAACATGAGATTAGCAACAGGGATCATGGTGACATGGCATCATTAGCAAGTAGTTACTGTAGCGTAAATATCCGGGCGTCACATCCGTCGTCTCCAAGCAGCATTGTGTTTTTCCATTTGTAGTTTGCTTGGAGTTGTTTGGGGTGGCTTGCTAATATTCAGGTCCTCTGTATACTGTCTTGAGTGTTGTATGCAATTGGATGTTTGCTGATCATTGCTTTTGTATATAAAGCGGGCAGAGCCTTTATCGGTATATGGTCGAACTTAATCAAGAACATTTGTGTTGTATAGGTTTCATCTTGGTAGGTTATTGAAACCAGATGGGCTAAGTTAAAACACGAATGGTTCCTTTGTCCAGGCTACTGGAGTTGTTTGAAGTGGCATGATTTTTCAAGACCACATGGGAGAGAGAGTGTGTTTTCATCGTGCAGGTGCCTTCAACATTGGTCGTCCGCCATGGAAGCTGAATTATATTCGATGGAAGAAGGCATGTCTCTAGTCACACAGTGGAGCCAACTTCCGATACATATTGAGAGTGATTGTTTTGAAGCAGTTAACATATTGGGAAAAGAAGGTATGGACTGAAATACAAGTTATTTCTCGTAAATTTTTTAGAGAAGTTGCGCGAATGATCACTCAAATAGAACAAAAAAATGACATCCTTATCCCACATGGATAAGTTAAAAATAAGGGCGGATGTTGAAAATTTCTACGAAACTGACGTGCCATATAACAGAGAATATTTGGCAATGTTTGACCCACTCATAAAATTATTAGAAATAATCCCATGCAAATCTACGATACAAATACGGCAGGACCCCGACGACTCCACGTGATGCGACCTGTTCCGTCTAGTCTAAACGGCTGGTGCATATGCGTAACAGTCATCAGATAAGCCGTACTTGGCCGGCAACTGCTCTGTATGTACGTAATGAAAGCCGTTTTTCTTCCGCGACGGGCATGCCGTATGCTCGTTCGTGTTAGTAGTTTACGAGTAGTCAGTTTTAGCAGCTAGCCCGAGATTAGGCACCGTGCCGTCGTGCGTATACGGAAGGACCAGCACGGGACGGATCATGTCAATGGCGGCTGCTCAGCTGATCGGCCGTTCTCGGTTAGATAGAACTGAATAATTAGTGAGTTCTGATGCCGCGAGGTCATGTCGTTGGTAGCAGCAGTTAACCCAAGATGCTTCAACCGGAGTATCTGTAACTGTATTGTACGACCGAGAAAGCTTATCGGGCCTGTCTATCACGCAACGGTGGAGTCGTCACGTACTGCCACCCCTTGACGTTCGGTTCTTGGGGTGGTCGGTCGAGGAGCTGCAGCCCTGTGAAGGCAGCGCGGGCACGCAGCTGCACCGGCATGCATGCATCAGCCACCTCTGCCTTTTTCGACCTCTGTTGGGATCCTGCCTGCGGATCGCACGGCGTCAGAGATTCAGAACGCGCTCATCACCTGTCACGTCTCGCTCGCTCCAACCTACCAAACGGCCCTCGGGTCCCTGGCTGTACAGTTTATAATCGAGCGTCGTGCGTGATTCCAGCATCAATGCCTCTGTGCGCCCCGTAACGCCGGTAACAGTGCATGCTTGGCTGAGTGCTCAGAGTGCCGGTACCCACAAGCCCACAACAGTCATCAGATAAGCCGTACTTGGCTGCACCAAAGAAGAAGATATGTTTCACTTGTGACGTGTTTGGTTGACCGCATGAGACCCAATCAGACCGGCGCAGGAAAAATTTAGGTTGTTTGGTTGCCTGGGTTCATGATTTCACCTGCATTGCACGATGTTTAAATCACCTCACAGTAAGGCACGCTAGAAACCGCCGAATCAACAGTTTTTAGACCCAGACTCGGCCGACGCAGAGGAGGGGAACACGGCGCGGAGCTCATGCGATTACGAAGATGGCACGAGCTCGCGTGCATCATCAAGAAGTCGGCGGGAGGATTTTGGGTTACCTCCGCCGATTCGGTCGCCCTATATAGCCACCTTCACCTCACCGTCTTAACTCCCACCACCATTCTCCCCCCTTTCAAGCTTTCCCTCCAACGTGGATCAGCACCGTCTAGCAGGTAAACAGTGCTTCTTCTCTGCGGCCGGTGGTCCACGACGGTGATGACTTGTGTCCTCCTCTTTTCCGACCTATTCCGTGTCTTCCTCGAGCTGCGCGATGGCCTATGTGCCTGCTGGGGGGGGGGGGGGGGGGGGGGGGTGGGGGGGGGGGGGGGGGGGGGGGCGAGGAACACATTGAAGCACACATGAGACATAACACAAAAATATTTCAAGTCTTGGATATTGTATCGATATCAAACATGTAATAGTATAAGCTTTACAATAAAAAGACTACATTTCTACTAGTTTGAATGTAGATCTATGGCCCCCAGCCGGTCGATCAAACAAATCAATAATCTCATTAACATTGAACTTTGCAGCTATTTCCTTCCCAATGTATACAACCATGTAAGGTCGAAGAAAATCGTCACCCATTTTACTTCGGAGACGTGTCTTGATAATCTTCATTGCTGAAAAAGCTCTCTCCGCAGTTGCAGTTGACACCGGGAGAGTGATGACCAAGCGCAATAATCTATCAACCATTGGATACACAGAGGCTTTACCTGTTTTATGCAATGCAACGGTCAAATCAGCCAGTGATGACGAAGAATTCAGCTCTGGATGGTTGCAAACATCTAACTGATAGTGTGGAAGTTGTGACTCCAGGCGAGCCTGCTCTTGACTAGAAAAATCCGCTGGATAGAATTTGTCCACAAGCATGCAAATCTTTGATATGTCAAACGAGTCATGCCTTGGATCCAAGGATGCACAGAGTGTCATTAGCTCTGTTGTCTGAACGCTAAAACGGTCATTTAGCTCAACCAGTTGTTGATCTATCGCCACATTGAACACATCTGCTTTGTAGTGGTGAAGCACCATGATGTTATTATGTTTATTCCGAGACTTAGTCACATCAACATACCTGTAAATTACAAATACAGTATATGTGTTAGAGTAAAGCACATGTGATCAATATTATTCTATTATACAGTAGAGGAAAGGGAGTAAGGGACATACTTGCGACTCATATCGGGGATCTCAACTTCATGCTTCACACAAAAGGTCTTAACCTCCTCTATGAGAGGTTCCCATCCTTCCTCTCTTAGATCAGCGAGGAGCACCTTAGTGTTAGAGAGTGTATCTAATGCATTCGAAATGTCCATAGATTTCTTCTGGAGTGTTTGGCACAAGACATCTGTGATTTTCATAATCCTCTCCATGAGGTGCAAAATGAACACAAAATCAAAAGAAACAATTATCCTTAGGGCGCCTCCAGCATCTTCACGGGAATATTGTGTCATCGAACGATCATTCGCTATACTTCGTAGGACTGTAATTGTGGCACCAAACATCTTCCTCAAGCTCTGAATTGACTTGAAGTGCGAACTCCATCTAGTGTCTGCTGGTCTCTGTAAAGAACCTATCTGGTTTGCCCCTTTTCCCGTATCAAGATCCCCCAGTTCAATTTCACGTGCAATTTCGGTGGCTTGATTTGCTAGTAACTCATCATTGCGTTTAGGTGAAGCACTAACAACATTTATGACAAAATTGGCATGTTGAAAAAAATTATGCACTTCATGTACCTCTCGTGATGCTGCAACAAGGGCCAATTGAAGCTGATGCGCCATACAATGAATGTAATATGCATAAGGGCACGCCTTCAGAATTAAAGCCTTCAATACGTTCCACTCCCCTCGCATATTACTGGCCCCGTCATAGGCCTGACCTCTGATATCTTCCACATTTAAATTGTTATCTGCTAGAACAGTGCAAATTGTCTCCTTGAGAGTCAATGCAAGAGTGTCATTCACATGAATGACATCAACAAAACGCTCCTGTATGAACCCTTCAGTGTCAGGAAACCGGAGGACCAACGCCATTTGCTCTTTCTTGGATTCATCGCGAGCTTCGTCAACCATTATACAAAATTTGCTATCACCAATTTCTTCTCTAATTGTTCTTTGCACCTTTCGAGAAAGTATAGCAAGAATTTCCTCTTGAACCTGATGAGATGTGTACTTTGCGTTTCCAGGAGCATTTTCCAATACAACATCTTTCACCTCCTTGTTATAAGAAGCCAAAAGTTTTACCAGTTCTAGGAAATTACCCCGGTTAATGGATCCCGGAGATTCATCATGCCCTCTAAAAGCACAAGCCTGGAATGTTAACCACCTGCATCATGTCATATAATTGTTTTGTTAGGATACTACAAGATATAATATTTTAATTATTGTAACATAAGATGGAAGAAAAATATTGCTTACCGGATGGAATCAATTGTAACTTTGAGCCTTAGCCTTGCATCTAAAATCGTTTTTGCGGTTGCTTTCCCTTACACCTTATCAATATGAGTCATGCTGTTTTTGAAATTATCATAACAACGAACTGAGAAGTTATGGGCTGAACCAGCATCTTTACCCATATGAGTTAAAAAAGCACACTCTTTCCTATTATTCACCTTCTTCCACCTATCAAAGCCCAACACAGTAAATGTTTCTGAGCCGCACTTCCCAATCGGCTTTCTTGAGAAGAGGAAACAATGGAAGCAATATGCACGCTTTGTGTAAGGTGAAAACTCAAGCCATTCAAAATCCTTGAACCAACTGTACTGGAAACGCCGACGATGTTTTGGTGGATCATCATTATATGGATACTCTCTCATGTATGGCATGTATCGGCCTTCAGAAATATAGAATTGGCGTGCTTCATTTTGCTTATCAAGAGGGAGTTCCCAAATCTGTTTGCGCTTTCCAGGGTCTCGCTCGAATGGTGTGCTTCCGATTCTTTGTTGTTCTAGAACTTCTACTTCTACAGATGCCTCAATATTTTGCTTGGGGGTGGCATATCAACTGAACTGAGATTGGGGACACTGTTATCAGTGGGTTGCTCTGTGTCATCGACCTCCACGGTTGCATTTGCATTTTCAACTGTAGAGTTTGAAGCAATTGGCTTGAAAAAATTACTTATCGGTGGTGTCTTCTTCTTCCTCATGACCTATACAGTTCTTATATAAGTACAAAGCAGATATGTAATCTGGAATTGATGTGACAAGTGCCAAAATATACTAAGTCACTAACCACTACTTAGTACTAACAGTTGATCAATTGATTTATTGAATCAAACTGACGAGTAGTATGAACCTGACAATAATACCTCCTTCTCTGATCACGGGACAGGATCAGTTAGGAATTCGGTGTGGGCTTGTGGCGATTCCGTGCGGCTGCCTGTACTGGATTGATGCGCGGTCGGCGGCAGCTTCGCGAATCAGCAATCGACGACGGGCGAAACACGGCGGCGCGACGCCCGGCGGCCGGCGTCAATGAAGCCCTAGCGCCAGCGGCTAGCGGCGCGTCGCGGACGAAAGAGTCCAGGTCTCCAGGAAGCTAGTCGCGTGCGTGTCGTTCATCGTTGATCGATTGAGATGTGGATGCTACCAGCGTATACATGCGTAGTATGCAGGCTGCAGCCTCGGTCCTTGGCCCTTCTTGCGTTAGCCCATGCACTAATGGCCTGATGGCCGGATAATTATGCCTAAACTATTAGTACTAGTCCCCGCTGGAGTTCGTTCGCAAAGTCACGTCGTTGGTAGCAAAAGAATTAGTACCAGCCCGGTTGGCGGTAGCGATGTTTCCTACCGCCAATAGACCCTACCGCCATGGACTCTGGCTGTAGCAAAAGAATTAGATCTCGAATTTTTTTTAAACTAAGTCAAATCTTGAATAGGTTTCAGAAAAGGATCAAAACACGAAAATTTGCCTATTCTGGCTGGCTGAGCTACGGGAAGTCAGTCCGCGCTGCCCATTTGTCAGTCAGACCCGTCGTTAAGGTGTTCAAAAGAAAAGAAAAAACGATCCGTCGTTACGACGGAGCAACATACACATGGACGACCATTTTGTTTTCCATACGTACATCCACTGGCTAGCTAGCACACATGTTGGCCGTCATCGAGCTGCGTAACGTTAGAATTTGGGTTTCTGCGGTTTCAAGCGAGCCTTGGCTCGTAGTCGTACGTAATGTACGTACAAGTGCAAACAAACTCTAGATTGTTCTTAAATGACAATACCGTACGGCAGTATGAATCTGTAAAACAACACTGCAGGTAGAAACCACCGCTGCTTGATGTAAGCAATGGCGCCATTTTAAGATTCGCAAGCCGCCTAGCCGGGACAGTTCACATGAGCTACTCAATCTGCATAGGAGTACATTTTATGATTGAGCGTGGTGCTCGATTCCAACTTGCATGCCGCCGTGCACCGGTAACGCCGTGGCAGTGCATGCTTGGCTCGGCTGAGTGTTCAGACTTCAGAGGGCCGGTACCCACGAGCCCACAACAGTCATCAGATACGCCACACTTGGCTGCACGAAAGAAAAAAAAAAGGAAGAGGTGAGTACCGGCAGCAATTCCAACGCCCAACATCACTACACTCTACACGCACGGCATGCATGCATTTTTCTATGGCGCCAAGAATGTCAGAAAAAAAGGTAATATCATTAAGAGTCATGGAACTTGCGCTCGATGTTCAGTTTGGTGCTAAAACTTCGAAAATACGGATGTGTGATCACATAACTTGTCTTAGCGTGCAAATACGGTACCTCCTCTCGTATATCGCAGTATGGGCTTGCCACGTGGCGCACTAGCCCGATGAAGGTCCACATGTCAACGGTTGAGAGTGCGCAACGCGTTGGGTGACCATAGCATGCCAGTTTTTTTATGCAGAAAACATCCTCGCAATTTATTTAATTTTGCAAAAAGCCATCACATATAATGAGAAAATGCTAGCGCAGATGGGTTGGAACTGGCGACCTGTTAGTAAAATTGTCCAACGTACGTCCATCACACTAGTGCGGATTGACGATAAATATGTAAAACTAAACTGCTTTAAAATAAAAGCCCCAATGCATAGTGAGTGACAAATTGATTAAACCTGTCGTCAGTGCTATCAAGTTTGTCTTGATCAATAAGATGAATTGACCCACTGGGTGTTCTTAGGCAACTCCATCGCACGACCGCAAATAGACGTCCGTTTTGTCCGGATTTCGTCTGAGGTGACAATGGATGATTGCGTCCGGCTTTTGTTGGAGGCGTCCAACACGGCCGACCATCCCCAAAACGTTCGTCTGCACTTTGATTGCGCGCCCACGCCTACGCCTCTCCCGCCCGCGAGCTCGCGCTCTAGCCGCGCCGCATCAGTGCTCACCGGGGTGCAGCAGCAGTAGCCGAGCTCACCTGCGCGCCCGCGCCTGCCAGCCCGCCTGCCCGCTCGCCCGCTCACTCGTGCTGCGCTCGCCGGCACAGAGGCCGCAGCTGCGTCTTCCCACGCGATCGACATTCACCGCGCTCGCGAGCTCTGGCCGGGATCCACCGCATAGTCCTCATCCTCGTCCTCGCTCTGCTCGGAGTCGAACCCGCCACCACGCCCCTGTGTTCCTCCGCGCGCCCCCGTTAGTCGTGCCCTCGCCAGTAGCTATTAGTCCCCATAAAGAGAAACGCCAGTGTTTTATATATTGCCCACGACAACTACTCGTATTCAGGTTCTTTTTCTCTCTGACGTTTTCTTTGTTAAACCAAATATATTTATACGTTAATTCATTTCGAAGTTTCAGGCTAAAAATGGAATTGACAAGATATTTTGGAACCCAGATTTTCCGGCGCCTTCCGGAAAAAAGGAATAAAAAAGAAAAACTCGCTCATGAAGTTTTGTATGTTATGGGTTAAACATTATACATTTTGATGTGGTTTTTCAATTTAATTTTTTTATGAAAAAGGCCGAGATTGTCCTGTATCCGGCTTTTGACCGAACCGTGAAAAAAAGGTATCTAGAAAAAAACAATTGTGTCTTTTTTTGTGGGGAAAAGAAATTGTGTCTACTAATGTAAAAACAAGTGCACCTTTTTATAAGCACGACTATGTAGGTACTGCAGTGGTTTGCTAGCGTGATTTCAAATGCCCGCATGCACTTTTTATTCTCATTTTTCAAGTGGGTCCCACCATGTTATTGAGGGGCTTTTGCTTATTTAAATACAGACCAAGGGGTGTTTCTGCGAAAAAGATACGCGTCAAGCTGTTCCAGTCACTATCTCGCAAAAAAAAGCCATTCCAGTCACTGACAGGTGGGCCATAGCCATGTTGGCGTGCCACATAAGCACGAATATGTCTAAATACGAGTGATGTGATCGTATTTGCACGAGAACGCAAGTTGGATGACTCTAAATCCGTATTTTTAAAGTTTTAGCACTAAACTGAACATTGAGCACAAGTTTTATGACTCCCGGTGATATTACCTCTCAGAAAAACATACACAACTCCCACGGGTCAATGCCAACTTCTCCCTACAGGTTGACGTCACACTTTGTTTCTACTCCCTCAGCGTCTGCAGAAAATCCACCAAAATACTCTGGAAAATCTGCACGATATAAAGTAGCTAAAGTTGACATCTACAAGTTGATGTCAACTTCTCCCGGCCGCGGCGGCTCTAGCAGACGGAAGCAGGGATACACAGACAGTGCGTCGCGACGGCGGATGGAACAAACGGATATGATGTGTGCGGGTCCTGTAGAGATTTTTTTTAAGTCTTCATCTAAAATAAAAGCTTAAGGCATCTCTAACGCTGGCCCCTAAAACACGGTATTCATCCGTGTACTAATCCACGGAAATATACATGAGCCTATTATCTAATTGTATTTTCTAAACATCTGTCCAGACAAGGCCAATTTGAAATTCTAATGCATAACGTCCGATCACTGCAAAAAGAGACCGTTGCCCATACTTTTTACTTGTTCGTTCAAAAAAGTACTCCCTCCATTCCAAATTACTTGTCGCAGAGATGGATGTATCTAGATGTATTTTAGTTCCAGATACATCCAATTTCCACGACGAGTAATTTGGAACGAAGGGAGTATCTCAGTTCTTCAGTCGGTGCAAATAATGGTGTTTGTCCTGCCGGATCAGCTATCTGAGCCTCCACGCTCACCCTGCCGCCAGCCCCTCCTCATCACCCGCCTTCTTCTCAGCCGCTTCCTTCACCTCCTAGAGTAATTAACCTGTTTTCAGTCGAAACTAGAACCTCACCCAAATAATCTACAGCTTCCTGGGTACCAAGACAATCACCCACCGCCCAAGCGTCCTACACGGGGTCAGGCTATTCTGTACACCTTTGGCAACCTGGACATGAATAAGAGACACAATGCCGAGAAGGAAGCGCCCCGATGTTTTCCTCCGGCTCCTATTTATCCAGTGAGTAAATACTTGCTCTTCAGCCAAGTAACTTGCCAAGGACTGTACTTAAGTGAAAAACTCTGTTTCCTAGTTTGTTCCTTTGTAGTTTCCTGTTAAACTCTCTTGTGTTATGCTAACAGGTTGACAAGGATGAGGATCCTTACCAGAATGAGAGGAGGTATGAAGAGTTTTGTGAAGCTAGAATGAAGCTTCCACTTGGATATGAGTTGTGCACTGTGTGTTTTTTTGAAGAGCCCTGGAGACATGGAAATGCAGTAGTACGTTCTGGGAATGTAAGTTAATCACTAATGAATTAATAGTAGCTTATTTCATCTTCTTGAGCATAACTGAGTTTTGACCTGCAGATGCTCTATCATTTCAATTGCCACAACACTCCAGGTGTCAAATGTGGTGAAGAATTATGTACGGTTCCGTAGCTCTGAACATCAGTAGTTATACAGATCATATTGCACAAGTATTTGGGAGGTAAGGTGACTCCTTCTCATGTGCATGCTGAAAGAAATGATGTGATAGTTGATACTAACTTTTGTTATTGTTAATGTAGACCAAGCCAGAGTTGCGGTATGACAGGTTTTGTCGAGGTAGGGTGTAGTACAATCTGTTGGGAAGATTTGCAGGAGCTAAAGGTGTCTGCAAGTATGTCCTGAGATTGAGGAACCACATGGTCTGCTAATAAAAGCTACTAAGAGATGAACTGTTGGATGATGGGTTGACATGTTGTGTGAGAGTGATGTCAAACGACAAACTGTGAGCCTAGTGCAATCATGTTGTTGAGAAAATGGTTTTCTTGGATGATGTCCTGCAGCTACTGTGGAAGTTATCTTTACTTTGATCGATCGAAATATGTTTGTTGGAATGTTATTTACATGGGGGAGATGGTAACAAGCGTCGGTTTGATCATGGTGACATTCACTTATTGGTTATGAGTTTTACATGTGTATCACCTGGTCACAGTTTACCGTAGATTTGACTGTTTCTAGGAGAATTGTTGAATGTTGAGGATGGGTATTTCTGTTTAAGGTCAGCTTGGGGTGAAACCTGCAGGACGTGGTAAGAAGTGCCAAGGAAGTATTCTGTGTTTTCTTTACTGATCATCCATTCATCCTGATGCCGTCCTGTGGACATGTGGTAGCATGTGATTCTGTTTAAAATCCCAGGAGGTGTCTTCTCCTCAGTTTCATTTGGCATGTGAGTGCTCATTTGAGATCAACTGGTCCTTTTCTTTAAGTATTCAAAAACTGAATTCTTACCAAGGATAAAGGTGGTAGCATGGTAATAAAGGTTGTCCTTTTTGCTCCAGAATCAAAAGATCACATGGTTTTTTCCCGGTGTCTGCTGGCTTGATATGTGGAAAGCCATCCGGTCTTAGTGAATTGTTTGAGCGCTGGGTGAATGGTTTCAGCAACATAACTCAAAAACCAGTATTGGCTGGGATTTCAGTGGTTTGTAGGGGCTATGTGGAACTGAGTCACAAGAAATGTCTTGCTGTCAGCATATTTTATACCTAATTATCCTAACACCGTTGTTCACTGTGTTTTCAGATCGATTCATGCTTTGCAGGAGGAGCAAATCAATGAGAAGCCGCTGCTGAGAATTTGGTGTGTGTGTTGGATGGCATCGACAGATGCTTTCAGAAGATGGGCTGCGGTGGCGATGAGGAAACTTTGAGTTGGATGAGCAGAATGTTCATACCTCCCCCACCCCTGCCTTGTTTTCCTCCACGTGTTCTTCTCGCAATTTCAATGAATATTACACCCTTCGATCCAAAATAAGTGTCACAGTTTCGAACTAAGGTTAGTTCAACCTTAGTTTAAAACTGCGACACTTATTATGGATCCGAGGGAGTACTATTTTATCAATGTTTCGCATCTAACCTGAACTTGGTTTAGCTTCTGCAGGCTTGTCTGTCTGATGCCTTCATGTCGCTGTGAACTAAAGCTTGTTCTTTTTATATGAGAAGAAGCAAGAAAATATGCCGGCAGACATTTGGATTTCCTCCACAGATTTTCAGAATAGTAATGGATCATAAGTAGTCGTGTTCCCTACTGTCAGTAGACTGCTGAAGGAGCAATGGTTAGCCTTGCAAGGACAATTCTGCAGTTGCTTCTCCTCCAAAAGACCGCTACTAGAAAGAAGAAAAACCCAAGGAAGAAACAGACACGAAGATAGCTCATATTCTGCTAAATAGGAGCGATGTGGCTCAAGATGACTAGTAGATATGTCGAAACAATACACTCCCTCTGTCCCATAATATAAGAGTGTTTTTGACACTAATACACTATTATATTATAGGACGGAGGGAGTACAATAAAAGGAACTTCCAAAAGAAGAGAAAACTGCTCTATGTATTTTAAGTATCTTCTCTAGTGCTGCTTCTTGGTTGGTTCATGTCTGAACTTTCCATTGACAGAGGTTCTGGTTTATTACACAATCAAAATTGAGATTTGATATGCTTCTTCCATCAACAGAGGTCCTGTGCTAATGGTAAATTAAGATTAAAAAGCTTCTCTTAGAAATATGACCTTGACATATACCAAGGATTGCGGACACAGTCAATTGAGAATTTGACAGCTGCACAATATAAGTTAACTGTTTTTGTTTACTGGTGTTGATGCAAAATGGCACGTTCAGATTATTGTCAGATTCTGCGAACATTTTTAATCCGATATGGAAGAAAATTCTTATCCTTGGCAGCTTGCGTTTCAATATATTGAAAAGATAGAAAAAGGTTGCCCCTAAAAAAATAGAAAAAGTTTTACAGGCCAAAAGAAAGACCAAGGGCCAAAGCCGAAGATCATTGGTCTATCCTTCTGGCTCAAACTTCTCCTGTTTGACATTGCAAGGTCAGCAGCATCGAACCTACTCGTCTCAGATTCTTGCACCTCACATCTGAGGGTTTCCACTTTTACTGATATTCTGAACCAAATACTGATGATTGAAGACTTGGTGAGCAATCACAAGCCTCTGCCATTACTGAGTGATTTGCGAAGTTCTTTAAAGTTGAAGGACCAGAACCTTTAGGTTGATTATTTTGCCTTCTGAATGTCTTCAACATCAAGCTTGCAACACAGTGTGGAGTCGTGCAATAGCATTCACTACATTAAGCAAGATCGCTTGAAGTCAATGAGCAACTATCCCTGTGTTTAAAATGAGTGTTCTCCAATACGGCTAAAAGCATACAATCGATTACCGTATTAATAAAGAAGAGTGCATTGATGGATTGCTGATGCAAAAATAGCACTAACAGATACGTACTTCAACAATATTTTCACAGCAAATAGAATAGATGAATCACTTGCCTAAATTGCTGCCTTCTTCTTGCTTACACAATTAACTGCAGTTTGGAACTACAGCGCAAACAAAGACAGCTGGGGATAGATTGATAGATTGATGGAGCCACCATAAGTAGGTGCCTCTGTTACATCTATCTGGATTGCACTGACTGCAGGAATGTACCAATGATAATGCATAAATAAAGTATGGTTAATCAAGTGAAAAGATAATTCCTCTTTTCAAGAAATTCAGCAGTAGAGATGTATATTCTCGGAACGTTGCCCGCATGGCTTATCATATTTTCTGGAGAAAGGCCAGTGTGAGGAAATGTATTGATGCTCACCGTGGATCATTAACGGATGCAGCGAAGTGAAAGATCACAGAAAATAGGGTGCTGCTAGAGTCAAAAGAAAAATAAACTAAACATAGACAAGCAAAAAAGGCAGTAACATGCCCTTATAATTCCCCATCAAAGTACTGATGAAGATGCCAAAAACATCATGATCTGCCTGTCCTATGGCCATTTATGTGAAGACCTTCATCTCCAAACTAGTTGTGTGTTTTTCCTGTAACACAAACTTAATCTCATTGCCGCCATACATAAGCCCGCACGCTATTGTATAAAGCAGGAAGGTGAAACTGAAAAGGAAAGGTCGGCCTGACCTTATAGTAAATTGGGTGACACCTAATCTAAGCAACATAGGAATATGCAGCTTTTGACCCCAAAAATAAGATCATTGTGTAAATTAAATTTCTAAATAGCCACTTCACATCCACCAGCAAGTGACGTGAATTATAGTTCTCAAAACCTTAACCCCACTATAATATACATAAACATGCCACTAAGGTGCATTCAAAGAAAATTACATACATTTGTAGTGTTACGTGCGTGGAGTTGGAGGTGGGAATTGGGATCTGATTGGAGGGGATAGCGAGGTTCGCCCTTAGGCGCACGTAGGGGCTCGTCTCCTGCCGTGGCGCTGGAGGCTCTGAACTCTCAGTTTGGGGCAATTTTCTTTATTTATTCATTGATTCTCCTAATACAAACTATCCTCTCTTTATATAGATCAGAGAGATCACAAAACTTGGAAAGCAAACCAGATCCTAACCGTTTGAAAAGTAAAGACAACTTCCTAATAGAAATATATTTCCTAGGGATAAACTTGGACTTCTTGGCCGCCAAGGATTAGCCATGTGCCTGCCTAAGGCCCATCTGTTGGTATTGTGGTTACGGACTGTGTTACAGGCTTGGGCCTGCGGCTATAGTATTGTCCCCAATACCTGTCCGTAACACTTCCGCCCACCCGGAGAAACAGCTCGTCCTCGAGCTGGAAATTTGGATAACGATGCTTGAAGTCTTCCAGGGGCAGCCATGAAGTAGCTATCGAATCAGCACCCTGCCACTGCACCAATTCTTCAGGGACTCCCTTGAACAAACGTGAACGAAGTACAAGAGCCGGAGTTGGAACCACCCTACCATGTAAGATGTCCGGTAATGCAGGAGGGGTATCTGGGGGCGGACCATGATATTTTTTGAGGAACACCGCATGGAATGCATCATGAATCCGTGCATGAGGTGGAAGGCTGCAACCGGTATGCCACCTCACCAATGCGCTCAAGAATTTGATATGGTCCAAAGTATCGTGGAGCGAGCTTGGCATTGCTGTGCGCACTCAAGGATGTCTCGGGCTGAGGGAGTCCTGGATTAGGGGGTGCCCGGATGGCCGGACTATACCTTCAGCTGGACTCCTGGACTATGAAGACACAAGATTGAAGATTTCGTCCCGTGTCCGGAAGGGACTTTCCTTGACGTGGAAGACAAGCTTGGCGATACGGATATGCAGATCTCCTACCATTGTAACCGACTTTGTGTAACCCTAACCCTCTCCGGTGTCTATATAAACCGGATGGTTTTTAGTCCGTAGGACAACATACAGAACAACAATCATACCATAGGCTAGCTTCTAGGGTTTAGCCTCTCCGATCTCGTGGTAGATCTACTCTTGTACTACCCATATCATCAATATTAATCAAGCAGGACGTAGGGTTTTACCTCCATCAATAGGGCCCGAACCTGGGTAAAACTTCGTGTCCCTTGCCTCCTGTTACCATCCGGCCTAGACGCACAGTTCGGGACCCCCTACCCGAGATCCGCCGGTTTTGACACCGACATTGGTGCTTTTATTGAGAGTTCCTCTGTGTCATCACCGTTAGGCTTGATGGCTCCTACGATCATCAATAGCAATGCAGTCCAGGGTGAGACCTTCCTCCCCGGACAGATCTTCGTCTTCGGCGGCTTCGCACTGCGGGCCAATTCACTTGGCCATCTGGAGCAGATCGAAAGCTATGCCCCTGGCCGTCAGGTCAGATTTGGAAGTTTAAACTACACGGCTGACATCCGCGGGGACTTAATCCTCGACGGATTCGAGCCACTGCCGAGCACGCCGCACTGTCACGACGAGCATGATCTAGCTCTGCCGCCGAACAGTGCCCTGGAGGCCGCACCCGCATCGGTTTCGACCCTTAATTCGGAGCCAACTGCGCCGATCGAGGATGGGTGGTTGGACGCCGCCTCGGGGGCTGCGATCCCAACGGCGATCAAGCCGAACACCAGCCTTGCACTCCGCGAGACTCGTGACTCCAAGGAGCCGGACTCCTCTCCGGACTCCGAACCCTCCGCGCCCCTACCGATCGAATCCAATTGGGCGCCGATCATGGAGTTTACTGCCGCGGACATCTTTCAGCACTCGCCTTTCAGCGATATTCTGAAAACACTAAAGTCTCTCTCTTTATCAGGAGAGCCCTGGCCAGACTACGGTCAGCAAGGTTGGGATACGGACGATGAAGAAATTCAAAGCCCACCCACCACCCACTTTGTAGTCACTGTCGATAATTTAACCGACATGCTCAACTTCGACTCCGAAGACATCGACGGTATGGACATCGATGCAGGAGACGATGAAGAACCAACGCCTATTGGGCCCTGAAAAGCCACCTCGTCGTATGACATATACATGGTGGACACCCCAAAAGAAGGAGATGGCGATGGAACAGCGGAGGATGACCCCTCCAAGAAACAGCCTAAGCGCCGACGTCAGCGGCGCCGCTCAAAATCCCGCCAAAGCAAACACGGCGATTCCGGCACGGGAGATAATAATACTTCAGAGAGTGCCGAAGAAAACCCCCTCCAGCAAGATTCGGCACAGGAGGATGGAGAAGCCAGCCCTCTTGAGAGAGCGGCGGACAGAGAGGTCGAGGACGATAATTATACGCCTCCCTCCGAAGACGAGGCAAGCCTCGACGACGACGAATTCGTCGTGCCAGAGGATCTCGTCGAGAAAGAGCGTTTTCAACGCAGGCTTATGGCCACGACAAGAAGCCTCAAGAAAAAACAGCAACAGCTTAGAGCTGATCAAGATTTGCTAGTCGACAGATGGACTGAAGTCTTTGCGGCCGAAGAGCATAAACTCGAACTCCCCTCCAAGAGCTACCCAAAGTGCAGGTTGCTACCCCGATTAGAGGAGGAAGCACTTAAACCTACATCACCAGCACTTGATACGGCCGACCGGCCACCTCGTGGCCGCGACAGAGAGGCCTCTCAGCCCTCCACTCAAGCCGCACCCCGTACCAAGGCATGAGAAAATGCGCCTGACCTACGAGATATGTTGGAGGACAAGGCAAGGCAAACAAGATCGATCTACGGATCGCGTGGGCGCCCCACGACTCGAGACGGTAACCGTCACGCCGGACACAAATCCGGCAGGGCCGAACACAGTAGACAAAGCTCATTGGAGCTACGTCATGATATAGCCCAGTACAGAGGTGCCGCACACCCACTATGCTTCACGGACGAAGTAATGGATCATCAAATCCCCGAGGGTTTCAAACCCGTAAACATCGAATCATATGATGGCACAACAGATCCTGCGGTATGGATCGAGGATTATCTCCTTCATATCCATATGGCCCGCGGCGATGATCTCCACGCCATCAAATACCTCCCACTCAAGCTTAAAGGACCAGCTCGGCATTGGCTTAATAGCTTGCCAGCAGAATCAATCAGTTGTTGGGAGGACCTGGAAGCCGCATTCCTTGACAATTTCCAGGGCACTTATGTGCGACCCCCAGACGCAGATGACCTAAGCCACGTAATTCAGCAGCCAGATGAATCGGCCAGGCAATTCTGGACACGGTTCCTAACAAAGAAAAATCAAATAGTCGATTTTCCGGACGCAGAGGCCCTAGCGCCTTCAAGTATAATATCCGTGACGAGTGGCTTGACCGGCACCTTGGACAAGAAAAGCCGAAATCTATGGCAGCACTCACGACACTCATGACTCGCTTTTGCGCGGGAGAAGACAGCTGGCATGCTCGTAGCAACAATATGACCAAGAACCCTGGTAATTCGAATACCAGGGACAGTAGTGGCAGGTCGCGTCGCAACAAGCAGAAGCGCCGCATTAACGACGACAATGCTGAGGATACGACAGTTAATGCCGGATTCAGAGGCTATAAATCCGGTCAGCGGAAAAAGCCATTCAAAAGAAATCCTAGGAGCCCGTCCAGTTTGGACCGAATACTCGATCGCTTGTGCCAGATACATGGCACCCCTGAAAAGCCGGCCAATCACACCAACAGGGATTGTTGGGTGTTCAAGCAAGCAGGCAAGTTAAATGCCGAAAATACAGACAAGGGGCTGCATAGCGATGACGACGAAGAGCCCCGGCCACCGAACAACAGTGGACAGAAGGGTTTCCCCCCACAAGTGCGGACGGTGAACATGATATACGCAACCCACATCCCCAAGAGGGAGCGGAAGCGCGCGTTAAGGGACGTATACGCGGTAGACCCAGTCACCCCAAAGTTCAACCCATGGTCCTCTTGCCCGATCACCTTTAATTGAAGGGACCATCCCACTAGCACCCGTCATGGCGGATTCGCCGCATTGGTTCTAGACCCAATTATTGACGGATTTCATCTCACTAGAGTCCTTATGGACTGCGGCAGCAGCCTGAACCTGCTTTACCAGGATACAGTGCGGAAAATGGGCATAGACCCCTCGAGGATTAAGCCCACCAAAACGACCTTTAAAGGCGTAATACCAGGTGTAGAGGCCAACTGTACAGGCTCAGTCACACTTGAAGTGGTCTTCGGATCTCCGGATAATTTCCGAAGCGAGGAGTTAATCTTCGACATAGTCCCATTCTGCAGTGGCTATCACGCACTGCTCGGGCGAACCGCATTCGCCAAGTTCAATGCGGTACCGCACTACGCATACCTTAAGCTCAAGATGCCAGGCCCTCGAGGAGTAATTACGGTCAATGGAAACACCGAACGCTCCCTCCGAACGGAGGAGCACACGGCGGCCCTTGCAGCGGAAGTACAAAGCAACCTCTCCAGGCAGTTCTCCAGTCCGGCCATTAAACGTCCGGACACCGTCAAGCGCGCTCGGAGTAACCTACAACAAGACCGCCTGGCACGTTCCGAGCAGGCGTAGCAATGCAGCCCCAACCCCAGCCCTCGCAAAAATGCGACACCAGTGCTTCGCGTACATAACTACGCTTTAGAAATACCATGGGTACAGGGGGAGGGGCACCATCACGGTACGCCCGAAACACGGCTTAAACCGCACCAGGGGCTGCCGATTTCTTAATTTTCTCTTACTTTCAGGACTCCATTCTTCGGAAGGCCTGTTCGACAGTTCAATTGCCGCACAAACGATGCAAGAACCAGGGAAGCAGACAAGCCATGCCGCATTACGGAACTCCCAGGTGGTCTCTGTCACGAGCAGTATACCTGTTTCGCATACCATTCCGCAGCCTGCCCCTGGAACGGACATGTTAAATAGTCCAACCTTTTGCTTATCGCATTATTTTGTATTGTTCTGCTTGGATCACAGCCCTTTTTAATAAACAATGCATAGCCTTTGTCTATTTTTGCATTACTCTTTTTTTTACAAATATATGTTCCTTAACGACATGTTGCACCCGTACACTTTGGTACGGCCAAAATACGCCAGGGGCTTTAGTACCCCTCAATATGGTGTGAGAAGTCTGAACACTTTAACAAGTGCAGCACCCTGAACTTATAGCATTATATGCATCGGCTCCGAATCATGTCTTGGGTCAATAGTTGGGTTTGCCCGACTCCTATGTTTTGGTGCCTTACGTTCCGCTATATCGGCTAAGATAGCACTAGGAGAACTACTGCGATTGTGCCCCAGTTGAGCTGGGTCGAGCACCTCAGTAGAGAAAGCTAAAACTGACTGTCATGATGAAACGAGAGCTGGTCGCTTTTCGAGAGGTTTTTCGAGTCTCTAAAGACTTATGCCGCTTAGAGCGAGGAGTCGGCTCTGTCCGGCCAAGGCGTGGATAGCGCCCCGAAATCGGTCTTCCGAATACCAGGGGCTTCGCCAAAATTTAAAGTTATAGAATTCTATGGCTAAGTGAGAGTGTTCACGTATTATAGTCTGATTGCCTTGTTTGTTGGGCTGAGCGCCTCCCTCGAAGGACCCAAACATGGGAAAAAGAGCGCTCAGGTTTATCCTCGAACACCCCAGCACTAGCGGCACGGGGGCAGAAGCCGACGACTTGCCATCTCTCAGAATTGATAAACAGCCACACAGAAGGTAATATTTTAAATTCCTACAGCATTGCTTAGCGCATATGAACAAGTTTTCAGCGCACATGACAAAACGAGCGAGTTTTACTCAAAAATTATGTCCCTGGAACATTCATCTGCCATAAGGCAGGCACCCTTCAGAACATCCTTATAATAATTCTCGAGCTTGCGATGCTCCTTCCCCGGCAGTGACCCGTCCTTCACAAGCTTCTCAGCATCCAGCTTGCCCCAGTGCACCTTAGCACGGGCAAGGGCCCTACGGGCGCCTTCAATGCAGACGGAGCGCTTGATGACTTCGAGCCTTGGACAGGCCCCCATCAGCCGCCGCACCAGCCCGAAATAGCTCCCAGGCAGAGCCTCTCCGGGCCACAGCCGGACTATGAGGCCCTTCATGGCCTGTTCGGCCGCCTTGTGGAGCTCGACCAGTTGCTTCAGCTGGTCGCTCAGGGGCACGGGGTGTCCGGCCTCAGCATACTGAGACCAGAACACTTTCTCCGTCGAGCTGCCTTCCTCGGCTCGATAGAATGCGGCGGCATCGGACACGCTACGGGGAAGATTTGCGAATGCTCCTGGAGAGCTCCGGATTCGGGTAAGTAACAAGTAACTTACATTTAAGTGTTTGCTTTGCATAAAGAATGCCTTACCCGCCGCTATCTTTTTCACCTCATCCAACTCCTGGAGGGTCTTCTGGGATTCGGCCTTGGCAGACCTTGCATTTTCAATAGCCACCGCGAGCTCGGACGCTCGCGTCTTTGAGTCAAACTCCAAACTCTCATGTTTTTCCATGAGAGCCTGGAGCTCCTGCCGCACCTTGCCAACCTCGGCCTCATACTTCTCCCGCTCGGTGCGCTCCGTGGCCGCCCTCTTCTCGACCTCGAGCAGCGCTTGCTCAAGGGTCGCCACCTCAGACGTGGCCCCTACAATAGCCACGATAATCCTGTCATTTTTTGCAATTGCACCTTTTTATATATATATTTAAACAAGGTATTTCTTACCTTCCTTGTCCTCGAGCTGCTTCTTGGCACGACCGAGCTCTTGCTCGGACTGCTCGAGGTTCTACTTTAGCGTGTCCACTTCCGCAGTCAGTGCGGCGGACGCTAGCAGAGAAGCCTACATACGCATATTGACTCCTTTTTGTTAGACTCCTGCGAATTTTATTTGATCCTCTATTCGGCTTTTCTTCCCAAACGCCAAACAGAGCATCATGGGCTACTGTCTATGCGGTACTATTATTTACACATTCTTTACTTATCTCAAAGCCTGTTAAAAGGCTAGTACAAGCTTCAGTTAGTCCGCTCTTCGCGGACTGAACCTTCTGGACCACCGCACTCATAATGGTGCGGTGCTCCTCGTCGATGGAGGCGCCTTTGAGCGCCTCCAACAGACTGTCCGGCGCCTCCGGTTGGACGGCGCTGATTCTAGGTTTTCGGTGGTGATGGGTTCGCCCATGGTGGATGTTGGTGGTGGGTGGTCGAGGAAAGTCCTCTCTGATACCAAGATGTTACGTGCGTGGAGTTGGAGGTGGGAATTGAGATCTGATCGGAGGGGATAGTGAGGTTCGCCCTTAGGCGCACGTAGGGGCTCATCCCCCGCCGTGGCGCTGGAGGCTCCGAACTCTCAGTTTGGGGCAATTTTCTTTATTTATTCATTGATTATCCTAATACAGACTATCCTCTCTTTATATAGATCAGAGATATCACAAAACTTGGAAAGCAAACCAGATCCTAACCGTTTGGAAAGTAAAGACAACTTCCTAATAGAAATATATTTCCTAGGGATAAACTTGGACTTCTTGGCCGCCAAGGATTAGCCATGTGCCTGCCTAAGGCCCACCTGTTGGTATTGTGGTTACGGACTGTGTTACAGGCCTGGGCCTGCGGCTATAGTGTTGCCCCCAATACCTGTCCGTAACATGTAGCTTATCTATAAGACTATAATACATGTCGCATTTATCTTCTCCATGCAGCCAATCTTAAGCAACAAAGGAATATGCACTATTTGATGCAGAGCTTACAGCTGGCTTTTAAAACCCCGACTCTCGCCAACTGTAATTTCCTCAAAATAATGATCATAACTTATTCTCTTTTCCTTCCATACAAAACATTTTCATTATATCTGCTATACAATTATATTATCTGGACATGAAGAAAACTCATTGTCTGTCCAATGTTAGATGCCGTTTTGTAAGACTGGGGGTTATCCATACGGGAGTAGGCCAGTTGGACCAAAGCTGAGGGGAGACAAGTTCCTCACTACTGTTATATGTCAAGTCAAAAGCTGCAATGTCACGACGGTTATTCTTGTAATAGTTTAGATACTCGTGGTCGTCAGCAATGTAGACGGTGTTTGCCTTCAACTGTGGAAATTCTTCAGCACTGAGACAAAGTGATTGGTTCAGCCCAACCAGCAACACATGATCCATCAAGCTATTTATTTCCATAACCTTTTCAGCCATAGTCTCAACTTTAAATATTTTTATCCTGTCAGTATAGTGCACATGTGTTGCATTGTCAGCACGTGGATCATAATCAACCACATCTTGGGATCTAAAAACTTGCATAAGATCCCCACATGGAGCCTGAACAATGTAAATTGTTCGACAACTGTAATTATCTGCGCAACCTCTAATTACCTTTGTTGTGACCACAGGGCCTCTGAGATCGAAGACATGAATTTCTCCTAGCAATGTCACTGCATATAACTTACCGTCTTTGTACAAGCAGTCTTGAAAAAAACAATGTGGTTTCAGCCAGGTCCATTTGTCATCCCCTAACCAAGCAAATGAGAGCTGCCCATCTGGATTGTGAATAAGCACCACGATATAGCCTCCTGCAGATGCATCATAAAATACAAATGCCTTTTTCTGGAGGTAGTGTCGCAGCTCGCCAAGATCAACGAGTTGAGGGCCGGTGGTACTACGGTGCTCCGCTGTGTCACGAGAGTAAATGTACTTACATAAGGCACCTATTTCATCAAAAACAGGAGTCACGTGCGCGATGGTGATCATCGACGGGAGAGCGATCTGTTCACATGTGATGGGATTGAGAATATGCATCTCGGATCTCTCATCAGCAGTAACCAGCCAGCCATTTGATGACCCAATCAGATACCTGCTGCGAATAGGTGGCTCCGGGAGAGTCAACTTGTATGACCTCTTCTCCAAGAGGCTGTAGAGGCACGCAACGCTTTCACCAGGAGATTCAGATGTGTATAAGAGGCACGGCGTCTGGCGCTGCTGGTACTGCTCAAGGTTGCGTAGGCTGGAATACGCGGAGCGCCACGAGGAGGAGACCGAGCTGGCACGCATCAGGTCAGGGATCTCCAGGTGTGCAAATATGGACATCAGGACATCTTGTGGCAGCACTGGTAATTCGACAACTGCAACCTCCATCGGTGGTCCATGGATATCTTCTTTGAGGAATTTCGTCGGACAACCGGAAGGAAGAAGACCTAGCAGCTTAGGCACTCTGATGAAGACCAGAGAACGCAGATTCCTCCGGTGGATGGCTAGACTCGAAATCTTGGATACGCTACAGGTACCACCCATTGGAGATAACAAATTGGCTCTTTCAGAACAACACATGCTTGTTGGAAGGTTGCAATCCTGGATGGGCCACGCGGAGAGCACGGCCAGGCAGGCTCTTGGGCGTACTTATGGGTGGTCTCCCCTCCTCTGCTGCGAGCTGATTCTGTGATGGAAATCCGGCTCCGATTACGCGACTCCCAAAAAAGGTTCAGACTTTGAATCGATCCGGTTGCCCAAAGAACTCCGAGCACTGCTGGTTCTCCTCTGCAGGACTGAATCGAATCCGAGAGACCGAAGAACAGAACTAACCCGAGAGAGAGTAGTAGGCTCAGTAATCCAGCTCCGCGAACCACGAGGAGACGGAGGATGGCGGGGAGGTGGGGATTCGCTCGGCCTTCGTCGTCAGATGCGGTGACGAACCGGGAATGATACAGCCGTGGCTGGAGGGCATGTGGAGGTGGGATTGTATAGCAGCAGGATGACGGCGGAGGTGGGGATTCGTCGGAGGCAGTGCTTCGGCAAGCGGCGGCGGCGGCTGCTGGGTTGTTTGGTGACATGCACGGTGACATGGGACAGGTAGGAGGAGTGCCCTTGCCGAAATGAAAGAAGAAAAAATATACATGTTGGGTTTTCTTTAGTAGTGCCAATCCTCATTAGAGCATCTCAATGTATTTTACATCACTAAAAAGTGATTAAAATAAAATATACATCACCCAAAAAATGATTTTTACATCACTAGAAACGTTCAACTCCAACCAATACCCAAGCCCCTATATCCGGGGAAGTTTACGCCACCACGTTTCACCACTTGTTTGATTGGGGTTGGGGGTCTATGGAGTATGGACACGTGCATTAGTTTGGGATGCTGGGTGGTAGAAATCATGTGTGACTGTAGGCCTCCGTTGTAAATTTCGTTAACGTGTAAGATCTAGTTGTGTGTGTTCTCGGGTGCCCCTATCGATTTCTAAGGGTTTTTTTTTAATTTTTTCTCACGGCCAAAATCAACTAATGGAGTGCTAACACGTGCATCAGTTCGGGATCTGCGGGGTACGATACGTGCCACATTCCTTTTGCAGCGTCCTAGATACATGCTGCGTGCGTTTGATTTGATTACGTGTTTCCTGGTTTGACAGTTTTCTTCTTGAAGACCCCACGCACATCTCTATCCCTGCAGCTCACCCCTCCACCGCCACTGCTCTCTCTTTCCGATGTGATTGACCACCGCCTTGCCGCTCTGGACCGAGCCCTCTTGAAGGCTCCCGTAAGATTTCCACCGCCATATGTATGTATCTATAAAAAGCTCTTCTCCCGCCATCAAGACCATCCCTACAGCCCCCCCTCTCGTTGCCTCTCCATCTACCCCAATTCTCCACCTCCGCAGGTTCGTTCCACTTCTTGCCCGGCGAGCGCGACCACATTGGAGGTGGTTCTCCCTCGGATGGCGCTTCCTCTTCCGGCGTTGTGCATCCGTTTTGCGCGGTGCTTGGCGGCGGCGATGAGAGGGCTGGGAGGCGCAGCAAGAGAAAGAGTGAGGCTCTTATTGATAGAGGAGGTCACGGCTGGAAACCATGTGGACAGGGAGGCGGCTCTTCCACGACACGGCCTCCTAGCCTCAACGCCATGTCCAGCCTCAAGCCGTCTTACGCATCCGGGCGGCGGCGGCCCTCGACCAGCACGTGAAAGACGGGCTGGGCGGTTGTCCCGTACTCCCGAGATGTGGTGATTTCGGATCGAGCGCGCCCCACATCCTGGCTTGGCGAGCCAACGACCGGCTGGAACCGTCGTCGTGGCCATATATCGATGTACCCCTTGATCGTACTTATGTGCGTCATTGCTTCCCGTGCCTATTTCCACGGTTGTTCTTCCGTGTATCACGGACCTCCCAGGATGGTCGATGCGTTCTTCGATGGCCAGACTATCCACGTCAAGCAGAGGTCGTTATCTGGCGGTGCGTCTACACATCCAAGCACATGTTGTAGACTCCGGTCGTCGGTATGGCTCCCTTCCTTCCAGTCCTATTTTTTCTTTCCCTTCCTTGATTATTGTGAACTTTACTGTTGATTTACATTTTTGGTTGTTGATCAGTTCCACTTACTCCTATGCGGAATGTTCAGCGCGTTTATGCTGCATGGAAGCATTGGAAGCAAGAAATTCTTCATAGCCGACATGCCGAGGCGCCCCTGCTCCTTGCCCCTCCGCCTCGGCGTCAACTGCAGGATGGCGATTACGCGATGGCTGCCTCTTCTTCTCTCTACGTCGACTGCCCTGTCGCCCACGCTGCGTCGCGTGCTTCTGCCTTTGGGGGGCCTCCTGCTGCGTCACGTGTGTGCGCGGGTCGCGTGCTGCCGCTGCAGCATGTGTGATGATGTGTACCTTTGTGCGTGTGTGGGTGCTTCGTTCTAGGCTTGTGTGTTGCCAGATGTGTTTGCATCAAATTTGATGACCAGCCTAACCCCAAGTCTGACCTGATGCCTGAAACATGAAGCTACCTGCAAGAAGTTCGATTCAGAAGCTTGCAAATGTTCAAAATTCAGAATATTCAGAACAGAGCAAAACAGAGAAGGCAAAGAAGGAACGACCAGGATGCAAGCTTATCCGACCACTCACTTCTATGATTTACAATCTTGCTTAGTCAGTGTTCAAATTATTGTAATGTTTACGCCTAGAAAGTCTTAACTATATAAACCGTGTATAACCACTGTAAAATCACTGCCTCTTCAATATAAAGGGCAGCCCAGAGGTTGCAAGTTTCAGAACTTGAATGTTGTACACCAGACTGCAAAATTTGGGAAACTCCTAAGCATGAGTATGTCAATATATTCTCTTGCTGAAATTTGGTTACTATACAAGAAAAGTTCTAATCATGTAGGTATACATGTTATAGGTTTGCTCTATTGTTTTTTTATTTTGTGTTCGGCTTCCTGACTGATAATATGTGTTCTGCTGCAGCTAGTGTACAAGTCAACAATATGTTTGCACTGATTGATATTTTTCGGATTGCTGTTGCTTCTTGAGTCCGATGGTTCATGGAGCAGCTGACGTTGATCCCCTTCCATATGATGCAGTGGACATGAGCATGGTCATGCAGACTAAGTGCAAGCCAGGAAGATCGAGACTGGGTCTTGATTCAGGAGGTTAGTATAAGGCAAGGTTGTTTTAGTTTCTCAATCATGACACAATACCCATCAGGTATTGAGTTGGCATTTCAAAACTGGGATTAGTCAATACTCAATAGTAGGACTTGAATAGTAGAGATGTGAAGCGGAAGAAAGCAGAGCGACTAATTATTTGAGGTGTTTTTACATCTCAAATGGATTGTGTGAGATAGTGTACGTGTCCCCATGATGATTAACTGACTATTAATTCCTCATCACCTTATTAGTCTTTATATCCTCACCAGTAAGCCAATGAGCATAAACTAATTAACCGATCCGGAATAATTCTGTTTGTTTGCTCTATATCAGTGGCAGTGCATCTCTATCTTGTTTATTCTTAATTGCGAAATTCATGCATCAGAACTCAAAAAGTAATTTTCCTTCTTTGTGTGATACATTACTCATTAGCTTCTTCTTGATCTTGCCTGTAATCTTTGTTCGTTTTCCATGTGAAGAAAGGGGCTTTGTTGATCAATTGTGGGTCATCAGTGTTTATTTTAATTGGCGTGCTCAAGTTCCCTGCCAGTTGAGCGTTAATACCAAGGACGGGAAATGCTTCAGGTCCAAGTCG
Source organism: Triticum urartu (assembly GCF_003073215.2). Taxonomy (NCBI): domain Eukaryota; kingdom Viridiplantae; phylum Streptophyta; class Magnoliopsida; order Poales; family Poaceae; genus Triticum; species Triticum urartu. Next base: position 96,507,604 of record NC_053024.1, read on the forward strand.
CAATGTCCGCAGGAAATTTGATGCAATACTCAGCTTGAGTTCCTTCAGAAAATTTGTTTCGGTAATTAGCCTTTATTCCCCATTTAAAAGCTCCAGTATTTTTTTATTCTAGCCATGTGTCCGTCTCCAATTACTCAAGAAGAGCCGAGGATGAGATCATGGAGGTTGACACCAGTACATGTAAAGTCGGTGCATACCTGAGATTTTTTGCTCAGAAATGTGCACGAAATGTTGGGTTTACCCTATTATTATTTTTGATCTGGAACAGAATCATCACTATTATATACAATTATTTACATTCCTAACCAACAATAACTTTTAAACAATTTCACTTCGTCAAGATGGTACCTTTGGACATAGTTTATATTCAGTCCATGAAATCAGTTTTGAACAAGTCTGTATCATGTGATCTATCAGAGGTAGTTATGTTATCATGGCATTCAGGTAGATTTCTTTTTTGATGTCTTCACCATGAATAATAGAAGAGATGCAGAACTAGCTAGATGCTTCACATATTTAAGGAGAAAATTTGGTTTCATGGTGTGAAAAACAGGTGGAAATTAAGCTTTGTTTGTACAGGTTGTCTCTTCTACTTCCATGTCCTAAAAAGCTTCAAGTTAGAACTGTAGGTAATACTTTCAGAAATATAATCCAGAATTCCACAGAGATGACTCCAAACTGAATTCAACGAGTTATGCATGGATGGTATTAGTTTGGACAGAGATTGAATGTAAGAAGTTTTTTTCCCTAATAATACATATCATCTATTATGTGCTAGAGCAACATCATTGCCCTTGAACATGTACTCCAGATAATTTCGGGTTGATCTTCTTTTATAGATTAATGATTCTCAAACGCCAGATTAAAGAAATGATGTCCAAACTAACAACCAATAAAATAGTCAGAAAACTGACACACGAGCACACAAGTGTATATAGTTTGAACATAAAGTATCAACAGAGCTCTGTATCATTTCATCACCAGCACACACATCCAGCGGGTGGTCGAACAAGGATACAACAATTGAATTTTTTTCATGCAATATCAATATGTATTCTCTGTGTCTACATTGTACAAACTCTTTTCGTTCAATAAAGCTTTTCTGTATGAAGTATTTCAGCATTCGTACCAATATGATTTTTGTACATACACCATAACATAAAAATAAAGTGAACAAACAGAAGGTGAATAATGAATCAAATAATTATCAGGTAAAGTTTAATATCACCATACACAGAATTTCTCACATAAGGTATCAACTGGCGCGGTGTGCCGCGGCGCGGGCATTGCTAGTAATGTAAAATAGGGCAGCCACCCGACAGCCGCTCCAACAGATAATGTAAAAATAGGCCAGTCGCACAGCAACACTATAGCCGCGCATATTTAAACCAAAATCATCACAAACATGAGATACATTTGTTTGAGTGATGAGTAATATGAATAGGAGAGAGTTCCAAATTAACATAGCAAAATTATGATCTCATAGTGCATCATAGCAAACATAGTTCATTATCCCACAAATAAAAGGGCACATAAACATAAAGATAAACATGGCATCTCAATTTTCATCTTCTCCATTGTCACTTGGCTCGTTGTGAACATTAGCTTGATAATCCTTATTGGCTTCAAGAACATTGCCTTGAAGATCTTCATTGTCTTCTTTCTCGTTGTCATTTGGCACATTGTGAACATTGCCTTGTGATCCATCTATGCCACCATCTTCACCGAAGCCACCTCTCATGCCACTCACATTACCACCATAGGCACCTCCATGCCACCCATGTGTACACTGTAGCCACCTCTCATGCCACCCATGTTATCTCACCATAGCCACTTCCCATGTCAGCCATCATGCCACCGAAGCCACATGTAACGGTTAACATGCGGTCCTAGCCCAACAAAGACTTTGCAATCTTCACTATGGATAGAAGCGCTTATTGGTCATCCCAATATATGACGAATATCAACGCAAGTGTCATATGTTGGTAAGAAGGTGGACATCACAATAAATACAACTACTCTTAAAAAAAGAATACGAGATACAATAGGGCATACATATGTCAATACATAAATATTTCACCAAATAGAGGTCAACATGGCCCAACATTATATCAATCAGTGCAACGGAAGAAGGCACAAGTCTGAATACAGACAAGAAGCAAATACGCCTAAGAGGCAAGAGAAATAAGCAACGTCCACCATGTTAATCTCAAGTTGCCAACCGGGATCCCATCCTAATGATTATCGTCGAAGAAGAACGAAAAAAAAACTCCACGTAGAATGTTCATGCTCTCGTCTTAAAGCAAAGCTTTACATGCATGTATCTGCCCATAGCGACAACCCACACATGACAACTTGACACCCCAAGACTCACTGCCGAGGCAAGCGAGGCAGCCCACTAGCTGCTCCTCCGGACGCACCATGAGCACCTAGGCAGCGCCTCCAAGAAGGGGACGGCGTCGAGACGTCGCCGCTGACTAGCCCGGCGAACTGAGCCTAGGGTTTCCTCCGGTGTTAGAACAGGGGATGGACATGGCCGGCCATGACAACACCCCCAGGGAGGAGACAACGCCCACAAGCGTCACCGTAGCCGCGCAGGATTTCTCCTTGGCCGTGTCCATCAATTTCCAAAGCGCTGCAAACTAGAAGGGGGGCAAAGCTGCGACCTTAGGCCATCACCGTGAAGAGGGGGCAGCCGAATGCCACCATGCCGCCAACCGACATGCCCACCACAACCCTTGGTCGAGGGAGACCAGGGCCTACATCCACCCGCCACAACCCCCCCCCCCCCCCCCCCCCCCCCCCCCCCCCCGCCCGCACAGGCAGGGAGTGCAACGCCACCGCCGGGATACCACATCACACAACCATGGGGCCCGACCAGCCTCCTCATCGCGCATCCGCCCCGGGAATAAGAGGGTGAGTCCACCGCAGCCTGGGGCCGCCGCCCCAGCGTACCAGCACCGGAGCAATAGTGACAGGAGCCCCGACGCCACCCGCAGCCCAGGCGGCCAGATCTGGCCGGGCCAGACCAGGACGACCCAGCGGCCATGCGCGGCCATCCACACCAGCAAGCTGTGCTGCCAGCTCCCACGCCGCACTCGCAACCCCCTACCTCTATCAAGCCACGCAGTCCATGGCCACCGCGCCAGATCCGAGCCACGACCATACCGTCACCGAGTGCTGCCAGAACCGACTAACGTGCTGCCCTTACAGCCACAGAAGCCGGCCCATCCCACCAGGTCCCGGGGCCGCCGCCCCGGCGTCCACCCGCTGCCAGCCGTCCAAGGCCACCACGCACATGCACGGCGGTGGCGCGTGGTAGCCCGCCTCGCTACCACCGGCGGCCGGAGTCAATCGCAAGCCTTTTTTTCTTGAAGACGCATGAGTGTGCGTACTATATATTAAAGAAGAAGAGCCGAGGCGACCGATACAATGCCTTTTGGCAACATGCTACCCCTCGAGGTTAGCACCCACATCCACCATGACAACACCGACAACTAACCCGCCTTGGCCATACTTAAGCCAAACAATGGAGAAGAGGACGAGCACATAACACACAAGCCGCATTCCCCTGTATCAAACACCTCAAAACGCGACAAAAACACCTAACCAAACTATATCAACACACCCTCCATCCTTGGTTCCTAGAGGATCGACAAGCGGACAGTGGGAGCTAGCCTGGCTCGAAGAAGACGTCGTCGAAGAGGTCTCGATGATGGAGTACATAGCGCCCCGGATGCTCCTGCTCATAGCGACAACCCACACATGACAACTTGGCACCCCAAGACTCGCCGCCGAGGCGAGCGAGGTAGTCCACCAGATGCTCCTTCGGACGCACCCTGAAAACCTAGGCAGCGCCTCCAAGACGGGGATGGCGCCGAGATGTTGCCGCTGCCTGGCCCGGCGAACCGAGCCTAGGGTTTCCCCTGGTTTCAGAACAGGGAATGGACATGGCCATGACAACGCCCCTAGGGAGGAGACGGCGCTCACAAGCGTCGCCTTTGCCCGAAGCCGTAGCCGCGCCGGATTTCTCCTCCGCCGTGTCCATCAATTTCCGGAGCGCGACAAACTGGAGGGGGGGGGGCAAAGCTGCCATCTTGGGCCATCACCGTGAAGGGGGGGAGCCGGATGCTACCGTGCCGCCAACCATCGTGCCCACCACAATCCCTGGTCGAGGGAGACCAGGGCCTGCATCCACCCGCCACAACCCCGCCGCCCGCATGACCAGGGAGTGCAGCGCCGCCCCCGGGATACCACAACACACAACCATGGCGCCCGACCAGCCTCCTCATCGAGCCTACCAGCACCGGAGCAACAGCGATGGGAGCCTCGGCGCCACCCGCAGCCTAGGCGGTCAAATTTGGTCGGGCCAGACCAGGACGACCCAGCGGCCACGCTCCCGCACCCCCAGACCTCCACCGTGCCAGATCCGAGCCACGGCCATACCGCCGTCGAGCGCTGCCAGAACCGACTGCTGCGCTACCTCTACATCCACAGAAGCCGGCCCATCCCGCCAGGTCCCGAGGCCGCCGCCCCGGCGTCCACCCGCTACCAGCCGGCGCCTCATCTAGGAGGGGGTACCGCCGCACGAGAGGAGAGGGCCGGCCGCTGCCGGCTACCGCACGGGCTTTGCCCGTCAACGTTGCCCAGTGGCGGTGAGAAAAGAGGCTGGAGTAGGGAGGCTGGTGGGGACGGCGCTATAGGGTTCGCCTGAGCCGGCCCCTTGTGTGCGACGCGGACGCAACTTTTCTATTAGCATGTAATCACAAGCCTTTTATTTGCCCTTTGTTGGGATCATTGTCTTAAATCCTCTTCTTTATCGATGAAAATGGCAAGCCTTTTGTCTTGTTTCAAAAAGAAAAAAAAAATCGCATGCGCGACCGAACATAACCGCTGGGCCGGCGTTCGTCGCCCTTAAAGAATTTGTTGCCGATTTGATAGTGCTCCACACATCTGTCCACGCTGCAACTCGCCGGGCCTATGAGCGTGGTCGGGCAGGTAGTCTCGCAGGGTCACCGTCGGCCTGTGACGCGCGATCGATGTGCGCGCTGGGGAGGGAGGGTGCGCTCTCGAGTTTTTGACGCACAAACACCGCACGCGCACGTACCAGTGGAACAAGATCGAAATCGCCGCACAGACCGAACTCTCTTTTTACTCCCGGTTCAGGTTGGTGCAGTAGACCCAACCAGTCCCTGTACAGACCACTGAATGGATCGAGGGGGTGACGAGTGTACGCAACGGTGCCGTGCTGTCAATGTAAAACGTGCAAGCCATCTTTATTTTGAACTTTAGCAACCTTTATTAAACTAGGACCATGTCTGTTACAAGTGAAGGAATAAGAAACTCAAGTTTATCTTGCCACACCTCGGACAGCTTCCTTCTATAACTCGCTCGAGCGAGCGCATGCGCCGTGCCATTGCTCTCTCGGGCGCAATGTACTATGAGGCTGGTCGTAATGGTAGTATCATACATGTCAACTAGACAATTTTGATGAGGTGACATAGCATTAAATGAAGAAAGAGAGGGTGTAGTATCATATCATGATACCGTATCATAATAAATACTATGCTACTTTGTGTCATGCATGACAATAAATAAAATACTACATGGTACTAATATATGATAATATGCATTAAAGAAATAATATCATACACTAGTATCATATGCATAATACTCCCCATTACAACCAGCCTGATGCCCTTGCCGAAAGAACTCATCATCTGTCGGCAGGCAGTCATCGATGATCACAGCTCCCGATGCACGATAATATAAGCCATCTTCATTGACCCTCGTGCGATTTTACGGTCACCGGGCGACACATATCTAGGAAACAAAAATATATAAGCGTGCGGTTCGTTGTACTACAATCGGCTCCCACGCCATCGTTCCACGACCGAATCAGCGGTGTAAACTACGACACCTCTGCAGCAATATTTCGTGCTCAAGAGATCTACTACAAGCCTTCGGCGAATGCTACGCGCACTCCCCTAAAAAACGCTACGTGCACCAGTACTATTACTACTAGAAGAACACCCGTGCGTTGTAACGGGGCCACATTAACTTTAAAAGTTCAATATTATGACATTGACGACCTTTCTTACCATCAAATCCTCACACACACACACTCTCCCTCCCTCTTCCTCACTCTCTCTCCCCCTCTTCCTCTCTCTAACGCACACACATATCCATCTTATTGGGTATGGGACCATAATCCATCTATTTCACACACACACGCTAGTGCATAACAATATGGATTATGTGTATTATTATTGCCACCAGAACTGAGGGAATTAATTTCATATAAATCGGCCAGCCACAGCTCCAAGAATACGCGGAAGAGGTGGCCCGGGTCGGCGTCGGCGCCGTCCGGCGCGGGCCACGGGCCCGCTTCCAAGTGCACGTGCAATGCACGTCTTCACAAATATTATAACCAGATGTGAGAAATCACATACTAACACGATGTTGCAATCAATTTGTAATTAAAGAAGCCAAAAGTCTTTTTTCTTAAACGAGAATTCCTTATGCTGGAGTTTAAACAAACCCCACAATAACATGATCAATTTTTTTTTGCTCTACTTATCACCTAATTAAGCAAATGCATGAGTTATGAAGCTGATAAGAAATCATGTTAACTTGGAACTAAAATTCCAACAAAAGAGTGAGGAACAAACCTTTTTATCATTGCTCTGAAGTCTGAACCTCCCCCTATTTGTTAGTGAAATGTGAGTATGCTTGGAAGATAATAATTTCTTATGCAACACATGCTTTTACATCTGAAAGAGCTATAAAATATGTTGACCTACCTATGTGCACTTCCCAAAATAAGCGGATAAAATTATTTCTATCGGAAATATAAAATACTAAACATTAGAAAGAAAGGGACAATGTCCACTAACCATGCAAATATTCTGACCATGGGATATTTAGGCTGGCGTATATGGGAAATCAAAGCTAAAAATGACTCGATGAGTTAAGGATACATCAATAAATATTGTAAAAAGTGATAAAAACAAATCTGCAGCAACTCGCGACCCCACGAACTCGTATTCACAATGAGCAAGTTAGTGAGGCCGCCACGGTAGGCTAGCACCAAGGGACAAGGGCAACAACCGCCTTCCCATCCAACCTACTGATTCTGCTGGCGCTACTTTCATCCTAAGCCCATGAGTACCGCTAGTGTGTTGCCACATACGGAGAAACTACGAACTGAAATTTTCATCCAAATCATGAAAAATGTTAATGTTCCTCTCCTCTCCCATCCCTCGTGTGAACATACCCAATTCGTGGTTGGCTCGCTACATTCAGCGTAGCTCTGATGTGCACTGTCCTCGCTCTTGATTAGTTGCCGCAGTGCCACGCATATACGCCAACAAGCTGGGGAAACAAATGCAAATGTTACACCGAGTCAAAATCAACCATCCCACAATCGTAACAATAGAAAAGATAATAACCAAAATTTAACAGAAGAACTACTGCTTGGCTCCCAGATCCATCTCGATAGCCCTTGATCTGGCTGCTGAGCTTCTCCTAGCCGCCTCAACATCACGTCATTACCAAACATGTAGTGGATGCCTAGTGGGACAAGGATTAAGAAATAACATGAGGTGAAACATACGATGGTTGTCAATTCCATAAGATGATCCAAGTAATTTGACAAAACAGATCGGGAGCATCTTGTATAATCTCAAAAAAGCAACTAAAAATATGAGAAATGAATTGATGAAAATCAGCCCCTGCTCTCATTCATGCTCGCTTTTGTAATGGAAAGCAAGGAATGGGGATACCGGGAGAAGAAAGGATCACATGGATGGCAAGCCTCCACCACCGGCAAGTGGGGTTACTTCACATCCAATCTCCACGGCCGCCGCCTCCATGGGGACGAACTCCCATGTTCACAACCGGGCTCCCAATCGGCCGCCGCCTCCATGGGGACGAACTCCCATGTTCACAACCGGGCTCCCAATCGGCCGCTGCCTCGCCGACCTTGACGATGAAGTAGTCCCTCCCTTCGATCCCATTCGCAACGGAGGCAACACCCGTCCCAGCGGATGGGTCCGCGGTGAGATCCCTACTGGATTGTGGTCGCGCCTCCCCCAAACCTCACCGCGGGACACATGAGAGGGCGCCGTTGCCATGGTCAGGCTTGGATGGGGAAAGGAGGCGACATAGCAGCAACGGCGCCTTTGCCGGGATTGGTGGCGACGGCGGCGGCGAGAGAGTAGGAGGGTGGTGGCGGCAGTCCATCGGCCGCCGTGACGTGAGAGGAGGATGGGGATGGGGCCGCGATCTGGACGTATGGAGCGGTCGAGAGGATGGGAAGCAGGTGGCTGGGTTTTCCCATCGTGCGGGGTTTGGGGGAGGTCAAACGAGAGGGTTTTTTTCGTGCGGGAGGCAGAGCAACGAGGGCGGATGTAGGGAGACGGGACGCGGTCGGTTGGCAGGAAAAGGAAAGCTAGGCATTTTTTTAGGCAGTAGAGATGATTGATGATAAGAAAGGGAAAATCACATCAATATAAGGAAATATCCCATCAATACTTGATTGATTGCGATTTATTTTTTATATGGTAACTAATCTGATCATCAATACCTGTATTGATTGCGATTTATTTTTTATGAATGAGAGCAGGGGCTGATTTGTTTCCTTAAAGTATGATGTGTCTTTAAAATCTTTTATTTGTTTCCTTAAAATCTATTATTTGTTCCCTAAAGAAATTTGCAATAATGGGAGGTATCGGTTGATTTGGATAAGTTAGTAAAGTTAGATCCGTGATTGCGTGTACGTTTGGAAAGTGCCGATTTGCAAGGAAAGAGCTGAGGGGTAAATAAACCGGTGAATAAGAAACCAGCATCGAAAAAAATCTACGACGGTTAACCTACGAAAAAAACCCGGACGAAAGTGGTGGGACGAAAATTGACCGGCGGAGACTACCAACTGCTCCATTAGGAGTAGAGATTGGTTGGTTCGATTTTTTTTGCGTGGAGGGAACTACCTGGGAGGTGGGAGGGAGTACGAAAGTAAACCGTCTCGGCTGAGCGGGAGGTGGGAGCAAGTACCAAAAAAGACCGGGTGAGGTGGGACGAAAATAAAACCCGGAACGCGACCTACCAACTGAGACATTAGGAGGGTTTTTTCGTGCGGGAGGCAGAGCAACAAGGGCGGATGTAGGGAGACGGGACGCGGTCGGTTGTCAGGAAAAGGAAAGCTAGGCATTTTTTTAGGCAGTAGAGATGATTGATGATAAGAAAGGGAAAATCACATCAATATAAGGAAATATCCCATCAATACTTGATTGATTGCGATTTATTTTTTATATGGTAACTAATCTGATCATCAATACCTGTATTGATTGCGATTTATTTTTTATGAATGAGAGCAGGGGCTGATTTGTTTCCTTAAAGTATGATGCGTCTTTAAAATCTTTTATTTGTTTCCTTAAAATCTATTATTTGTTTCCTAAAGAAATTTGCAATAATGAGAGGTATCGGTTGATTTGGATAAGTTAGTAAGTTAGATCCGTGATTGCGTGTACCTTTGGGAAGTGCTGATTTGCAAGGAAAGAGCTGAGGGGTAAATTAAGCGGTGAATAAGAAACCAGCATCGAAAAAAATCTACGACGGTTAACCTACGAAAAAAAACCGGACGAAAGTGGTGGGACGAAAATTGACCGGCGGAGACTACCAACTGCTCCATTAGGAGTAGAGATTGGTTGGTTTGATTTTTTTTGCGTGGAGGGAACTACCTGGGAGGTGGGAGGAAGTACGAAAATAAACCGTCTCGCCTGAGCGGGAGGTGGGAGCAAGTACCAAAAAAGTACCAAAAAAGACCGGGTGAGGTGGGACGAAAATAAAACCCGGAACGCGACCTACCAACTGAGACATTAGGAGTAGAGATACTACATGCATGGTCAGGTCGTCGTCGCCCGTGCACGTCTAAGAGCAACTTTAACAGACCCCGTATTTTACCGAACTGTAAACTGTGTTTGCAGGTCGTGCGGGGGCGCTTATGCAGGCTGAAAAACACGGCGGCAGAACAGAAACTACGAACAAACCCGTAATATTTAAAAAAAGTTGTTTCGCGGGAGAAATTTAAGCAACAGCTCGCCGGAGCTCGCTCGCATAGATGGTTCTTCTTCGCATAATAAGTTCGTACACTCCACATACATATATATTAATGGTCAGAGATGCTAGACAGGGCCTACGCTACCGCACCACTACAACAAAATTGAGCTCACCGGAGCTCCTACGGTAGCTTCCCACTGGCGGCGATCAGTCGGAGTTGGAGTCGAGGTCGATGTAGAGCTTCGCCTGCTCCGCCTTCATCGCGCGCAGGTCAGCCTCCTTCGATGCGTGCGCCTGTGATGCCGTGATGCCCGTCTTGAAGAAAAGCCGCTCGTACTCGAGCTCATGCCGGATGCGCTCTTCCATCTCCTCCTACTCCCTCGTCGACCGCTCGAGGACGACGCGCTCGAGGAGATCCTCCTGTCCTGGGGGGAGGTAGTCCTCGGGCCCGATGACGCCTTGGCACGGTGACGCATCGGGCACGGCCTCCTCCGGCTCCCTCTTCACCGTCTTCTTTGGCTCCCTCTTCACCGGAACGAGCTGCGAGCTCGATGCGCCCACGGACCAGTTACCGGATGAGCTCCCCGCAGACCAGTTGCCGGAGGAGGCGTGGTGGCGACGGGCGAGCTCGAGATCAAAGTCCTCGAGCTCGCGGCGGTCGAATGCCGGCGGCGGCCGGGTACCGCGATTGAGCCACCGACGTGCCCCCCGCTTGTGCGCGGTGTCAGATCTGGCGCGGCGGCGGCGTTCCGCCTCATCCGCCGAGTCGGCCATGGCGGTCGAAGGCTCGCCGGCGCGACAAATCGAGCAGCGCGGTGGGGTATTGGGGGCAAACGCGGCTGTGGGGGGGGGAGGGGATAGGGTTTCGACCCGCATCTGCCTCGCAAACCCACAGTTATACTGGTTTGGGGGTAGCGTTTGCGGGCTGCAGCAAAAATATTTACGGGATGGACACCGATGCAGGCTCTGATCTAGCCAGAATAATGGACCGAATCCGTATAATCGCCGGAATTATGCGGGTTCACGCCGGATGCGGGATCTGCTAGAGTTACTCTAACATGCATGATTGCATATCTCTACGAGGCCAAACGAGCTACGGCTTATGGCTGTACAGAAACAACTGGGTGAGATCCACTGTGCCCATGCCAGAAGCTGACCACGCGCGGCAAAGTGGGTCGTTGCTTCCTTTCTCGCATCTAGATACGACGCGCAGAGACCCGTCAAAGACATGAGCAGGTCTGTTTTCCAGAGCTTGCTGACGCCTTGACGGAGAGGTTCATGTCCATTAAGGCATCTTAAAGCATCTACAGTCTTTCTTTTTGCGGGTTATAAAGCATTTACAGTCGAGCGTCTCAAAACATCTCTCCGACGCGCCTGATCAATAATCGAACAGAAGAGAGAAGGAAAAACATGATTCAACCAGACCCTTTATATCATTCATATACGCCTGGGTTGTCCGCAAACGCCCTAATGAATCTGAACGTTTGATCGTTTGGCCAAGAAGGGATGGCCAAACTGCGGCCCATGCCCCTCTGCAAGGGAGCAAGAAACCATCGAGCATCTCTTCTTGAAATGTCGTTTCATGCAGAGGCTGTGGGGGTTGGTCAAGGATTGGCTCCATCTTGTTAGAGCATCTCCAGCCGCGCCCTCAACAGGTCCCCCAGGCCATTTTTTAGCGTCGTCGTCCACACAGTCGCGTCCCCAGAAGCCCGTTTTTTGCCGGTTTGGGCCGAAACTGGCGTCGGCGGACCCAGGCCGAACCCGGCGCGCTGGGGGGCGCTAGGGAAACTGATTTTGGTGCGAAGGGGAAAGGGCTCGCCGAGTCAGTGACACGCCGCTTTGTCGTCCCCATCGCCTCGGTTCCTGCGGGAATCAATGCCAAGGCTGTCGCGCTGTCGCACCGGTCAGCCTCCCATTGATGCCTCACGGGCGGCGCAGTGGAGGCGCAACGACGCGCGTCCCGCCCGCTCCCTTCACGCGGCACCCGACGGCCAGCTTCTCACCGCCCCGCTTCGGCTATAAAAGCTGACCTCCCCGCCGGTGAACGCCACAGTCGCCACAACTCGCCTTCTCTCTCGCCTCGTCTCGCTGCAGAAGCCACTCTCACCTCTTCCCCCGCCGATGAGCAATGGCCAAGCGTTACCCAGGAGACGCCGCGGTGGCGAACGGCTTCGGTCGACGCCATCTTCGCGAGGACAAGGCGTGCCTCCTCTACGAGGCGGACTACCTGGTGCTACCTTTTGAGCTTGCGTTGGTTTTCCCCGAAGAGAAAGGGATGATGCAGCAGAGTAGCGTAAGTATTTCCCTCAATTTTTGAGAACCAAGGTATCAATCTAGTAGGAGGCCACACTCAAGTCCCTCGTACCTGCACAAAACGATAGCTACTCACAACCAACGCGATTAGGGGTTGTCAATCCCTTCACGGTCACTTACGAGAGTGAGATCTGATAGATATAATATTTTTGGTATTTTTGGTATAAAGATGCAAAGTAAAAAGTAAAGGCAAAGTAAAAAATCAAAGCAAGATTAAAGTCATGGAGATTGATATGATGAGAATAGACCCCGGGGCCATAGGTTTCACTAGTGGCTTCTCTCAAGAGCATAATTATTCTACGGTGGGTTAACAAATTACTGTTGAGCAATTGACAGAATTGAGCATAGTTATGAGAATATCTAGGCATGATCATGTATATAGGCATCACATCCGTGACAAGTAGACCGAAACGATTCTGCATCTACTACTATTACTCCACTCATCGATCGCTATCCAGCATGCATCTAGAGTTTAAGTTAAAAACAGAGTAACGCCTTAAGCAAGATGACATGATGTAGAGAGATAAATTCATGCAATATGAAATAAACCCCATCTTGTTATCCTCGATGGCAACGATGCAATACGTGCCTTGCTGCCCCTTGTGTCACTGGGAAAGGACACCGCAAGATCGAACCCAAAGCTAAGCACTTCTCCCATGGCAAGAACTACCAATCTAGTTGGCCAAACCAAACGGATAATTCAAAGAGACTTGCAAAGATAACCAATCATACATAAAAAAATTCAGAGAAGATTCAAATATTATTCATAGATAGACTTGATCATAAACCACAATTCATCGGTCTCAACAAACACATCGCAAAAAGAAGATTATATCGAATAGATCTCCACAAGAGAGGGGGAGAACTTTGTATTGAGACCCAAAAAGAGAGAAGAAGCCATCTAGCTACTAACTATGGACCCGAAGGTGTGAGGTAAACTACTCACACTTCATCGGAGAGGCTATGATGATGTAGAAGCCCTCTGTGATGACGGCCCTCTCCGGCGGAGCTCCGGAACAGGCCCCAAGATGGGATCTCGTGGATACAGAAAGTTGCGGCGGTGGAATTAGGTTTTTGGCTCCGTATATGTTCATTTGGGGGTACGTAGGTATATATAGGAGGAAGGAGTACGTCGGTGGAGCTCCGAGGGGCCCACGAGGCAGGGGGTGCGCCCTAGGGGGGGGGGCGCCCCCCACCCTCGTGACCGCCTCTCTAATGCCTTGGTGTAGGGTCCAAGTCTCCTGGATCACGTTCGGTGAGAAAATCACGTTTCCGAAGGTTTCATTCCGTTTGGATTCCGTTTGATATTCCGTTTCTTCGAAACACTGAAATAGGCAAAAAAACAACAATTCTGGGCTAGGCCTCCGGTTAATAGGTTAGTCCCAAAAATAATATAAAAGTGGAAAATAAAGCCCAATATAGTCCAAAACAGTAGATAATATAGCATGGAGCAATCAAAGATTATAGATACGTTGGAGACGTATCAGGCATCCCCAAGCTTAATTCCTGCTCGTCCTCGAGTAGGTAAATGATAAAAAAAGAATTTTTGATGCAGAGTGCTACTTGGCATAATTTCAATGCAAATCTTCTTAATTGTGATATGAATATTCAGATTCGAAAGATTCAAGACAAAAGTTTATATTGACATAAAAATAATAATACTTCAAGCATACTAACACAACAATTATGTCTTCTCAAAATAATATGGCCAAAGAAAGTTATCCCTACAAAATCATATAGTCTGGCTATGCTCTATCTTCACCACACAAAGTATTTAAATCATGCACAACCCCGATGACAAGCCAAGCAATTGTTTCGTACTCTAACATTTTCAAAACTTTTTCAATCTTCACACAATACATGAGCGTGAGCCATGGATATAACACTATAGGTGGAATAGAATGGTGGTTGTGGAGAAGACAAAAAGGAGAAGATAGTCTCACATCAACTAGGCGTATCAATGGGCTATGGAGATGCCCATCAATAGATATCAATATGAGTGAGTAGGGATTGCCATGCAACGGATGCACTAGAGCTATAAGTATATGAAAGCTCAAAAAGAAACTAAATGGGTGTGCATTCAACTTGCTTGATCATGAAGACCTAGGGCAATTTGAGGAAGCCCATCATTGGAATATACAAGCCAATTTCTATAATGTAAAATTCCCACTAGTATATGAAAGTGATAACATGAGAGACTCTCTACTATGAAGATCATGGTGCTACTTTGAAGCACAAGTGTGGTAAAATGATAGTAACATTGTACCTTATCTATTTTTCTCTCATTTTTTTATTTTTATTTTTTATTTGGGCCTTTTCTTTTTCTATGACCTCTTTTTTTTATTTGGGCTTCTTTGGTCTCTTTTATTTTTTTCCGTCCGGAGTCTCATCCCGACTTATGGGGGAATCATAGTCTCCTTAATTCTTTCCTCACTTGGGACAATGCTCTAATAATGATCATCACACTTTTATTTTTCTTACAACTCAACAATTACAACTCGATACTTAGAACAAAATATGACTCTATATGAATGCCTCCGGCGGTGTACCGGGATATGCAATATGACAATGATGAATGTGTCATGATAAACGGAACGGTGGAAAGTTTCATGGCAATATATCTCGGAATGGCTATAGAAATGCCATAATAGGTAGGTATGGTGGCTGTTTTGAGGAAGGTATATGGTGGGTGTATGATACCGGCGAAAGGTGGAAGGGTGAGAGTGCGTATAATCCATGGACTCAACATTAGTCATAAAGAACTCATATAATTATTGCAAAAATCTAGAAATTATCAAAGCAAAGTATTACGCGCATGCTCCTAGGGGGATAGATTGGTAGGAAAAGACCATCGCTCGTCCCTGACCGCCACTCACAAGGAAGACAATTAATAAATAAATCATTCTCCGACTTCATCACATAACGGTTCACCATACGTGCATGCTACGGGAATCACAAACTTTAACACAAGTATTCTTTAAATTCACAACTACTCAACTAGCATGACTTTAATATTATCGCCTCCATATCTCAAAAAAATTATCATGCTTCAATCTTTTCTTAGTATTCAACACACTCAAAAGAAAGTTTCACAAATCTTGAATACCAAGCATATTATTATTAAGCAAATTACCATGCTATTAAAACTCTCAAAATAATTTAAGTGAAGCATGAGAGATCAATAGTTTCTTTAAAACAAATCCACCACTGTTCTCTAAAAGATCTAAGTGAAGCACATAGAGCAAAATTATAACGCTCAAAATATATAAGTGTAGCACATAGAGCAAAACTACTTAGCTCAAAAGATATAAGTGAAGCACATAGAGTATTCTATCAAATTTTAATTCATGTATGGCTCTCTCAAAAGGTGTGTACAGCAAGGATGATTGTGGCATTCTAAAACAAAAAGACACAAATAATACAAGACTCTCCAAGCAAAACACATATCATGTTGGTGAATAAAAATATAGCTCCAAGTAAATTACCGATGGAAGTGGACGAAAGAGGGGATGCCTTCCGGGGCATCCCCAAGCTTTGACTTTTTGGTGTCCTTGGATTATCTTGGGGGTGCCATGGGCATCCCCAAGCTTAGGCTCTTGCCACTCCTTGTTCTATAATCCATCAAAAGAATTCACCCAAAATTTGAAAACTCCACAACACAAAACTTAAAGTAGAAAACTCGTGAGCTCCGTTAGCGAAAGAAAACAAAAGACCACTTCAAGGTACTGTAATGAACTCATTATTTATTTATATTGGTGTTAAAACTACTGTATTCCAACTTCTCTATGGATTATAAACTATTTTACTAACCATAGATTCATCAAAATAAGCAAACAACACACGAAAAACAGAATCTGTCAAAAACAGAACAATCTGTAGTAATCTATAGCTATTGCAAGATCTGGAACCCCAAAAATTCTAAAATAAATTGATGGACGTGAGGAATGTATCTATTAATCATCTTCAAAAAGAATTAACTAAATAGCACTCTTCAAATAAAAATGACAGCAGTTCTCGTGAGCGCTAAAGTTTCTGTTTTTTACAGCAAGTTCAACAAGACTTTCCCCAAGTCTTCCCAATGGTTCTACTTGGCACAAACATTAATTAAACACAAATAAACACAACCAAAACAGAGGCTAAATAATTTATTTATTAAATAACAGCAAGGAAAAATATTGGGTTGTCTCCCAATAAGCGCTTTTCTTTAAAGCCTTCTTAGCTAGGCATTAATAATTTTAATGATGCTCACATGAAAGACAAGAATTGAAGCACAAAGAGGGCATCATAAAACATGTGACAAACACATCTAAGTCTAACATACTTCCTATACATAGGCATCTTATAGGCAAACAAATTGTCAAGGCAAGCAAAAACTAGCCGATGCAAGGAAGCGGAAAGAAACAATAACAATCTCAACATAACGAGAGGTAATTTAGTAACATGAAGATTTCTACAACCATATTTTCCTATATCATAGTAATTACATGTAGGATCATAAGAAAATTCAACAAAATAGCTATCACATAAAATATTTTCAACATGATCCACATGCATGCAAAGTTGACACTCTTCTAAAATAGTGGGATTAACATTAACTAAAGTCATGACTTCTCCAAACCCACTTTTATCAAGATTTTCATAAGATTGAACATTCTCCAAATATGTGGGATCTAAAGTTGACACTCTTCCAAACCCACTTTCAATAATATTGAAAACACTATTATCAATATCATATTCATCACGGGGTTTAAATAAATTTTCAAGATCATAAGAAGAATCACCCCAATCATAATCATTGCAACAAGTAGTAGACATAGCAAAACTAGCATCCCCAAGCTTAGGGTTTTGCACCTTATTAGCACAATTGACATCAAGAGAATTTATAATAAAATCATTGCAATCATGCTTTTTATTCAAAGATCTATCATGAGTCACTTCATAAAGCACTTCATCACGACTTTCAGATTTACGGATTTCAGGCAAAAGCTTATAAAGATAATCTAGTGCATCCAAATCACTAGGAATTGGTTCATCATAATTGGATCCCTTAAAAAGATTGGCAAGCGGATGAGGATCCATAGATCTTAAGTTCTCTGTTTAGTAATAAATAAACAACTATTCCAACCATATGAGCAAACAAGAAACGGGCAAAAAGAGGCAAATAGAGAAAGAGAGGGAGGATAGAGAGAGAAAGAGAGAGAGAGGGCGAATAAAATGGCAAGGGTGAAGTGGGGGAGAGAAAAACAAGAGGCAAATGGCAAATAATGTAATGCGAGAGATAGGGATTGTGATGGGTACTTGATATGTTGACTTTTTGCGTAGACTCCCCGGCAACGGCGCCAGAAATGGCTCGTTGTCGGGAGTCAAATCTTGACTTGCGCGAACCTCCCTGGCAACGGCGCCAGAAATCCTTCTTGCTACCTCTTGAGCTTGCGTTGGTTTCCCCCGAAGAGGAAGGGATGATGCAGCAGAGTAGCATAAGTATTTCCATTAGTTTTTGAGAATCAAGGTATCAATCCAGTAGGAAGCCACGCTCAAGTCCCTCGTACCTGCACAAAATGATAGCTACTCGCAACCAACGCGATTAGGGGTTGTCAATCCCTTCACAGTCACTTATGAGAGTGAGATCTGATAGATATAATATTTTTGGTATAAAGATGCAAAGTAAAAAGTAAAGGCAAAGTAAAAAAGCAAAACAAGATTAAAGTGATGGAGATTGATATGATGAGAATAGACCCGGGGGCCATAGGTTTCACTAGTGGCTTCTCTCAAGAGCATAATTATTCTACGGTGGGTGAACAAATTACTGTTGAGCAATTGACAGAATTGAGCACAGTTATGAGAATATCTAGCCATGATCATGTATATAGGCATCACGTCCGTGACAAGTAGACCGAAACGATTCTGCATCTACTACTATTACTCTACTCATCAACCGCTATCCAGCATGCATCTAGAGTATTAAGTTAAAAACAGAGTAACGCCTTAAGCAAGATGACATGATGTAGAGAGATAAATTCATGCAATATGAAATAAACCCCATCTTGTTATCCTCGATGGCAACGATGCAATACGTGCCTTGCTGCCCCTTCTGTCACTGGGAAAGGACACCGCAAGATCGAACCCAAAGCTAAGCACTTCTCCCATGGCAAGAACTACCAATCTAGTTGGCCAAACCAAATGGATAATTCGAAGAGACTTGCAAAGATAACCAATCATACATAAAAGAATTCAGAGAAGATTCAAATATTATTCATAGATAGACTTGATCATTAACCCACAATTCATCGGTCTCAACAAACACACCGCAAAAAGAAGATTACATCGAATAGATCTCCACAAGAGAGAGGGGGAACTTTGTATTGAGATCCAAAAAGAGAGAAGAAGCCATCTAGCTACTAACTATGGACCCGACGGTGTGAGGTAAACTACTCACACTTCATCGGAGAGGCTATGATGTTGTAGAAGCCCTCCATGATGACGGCCCTCTCCGGCGGAGCTCCGGAACAGGCCCCAAGATGGGATCTCGTGGATACAGAAAGTTGCGGCGGTGGAATTAGGTTTTTGACTCTGTATCTGTTCGTTTGGGGGTACGTAGGTATATATAGGAGGAAGGAGTACGTCGGTGGAGCTCCGAGGGGCCCACGAGGCAGGGGCGCGCCCTAGGAGGGGGGCCCACCCTCGTGACCGCCTCTCTGATGCCTTGGCGTAGGGTCCAAGTCTCCTGGATCACGTTCGGTGAGAAAATCATGTTTCCGAAGGTTTCATTCCGTTTGGACTACGTTTGATATTCCGTTTCTTCGAAACACTCAAATAGGCAAAAAAACAGTAATTCTGGGCTGGGCCTCCGGTTAATAGGTTAGTACCAATAATAATATAAAAGTGGAAAATAAATCCCAATATAGTCCAAAATAGTAGATAATATGACATGGAGCAATCAAAAAAAATTATAGATACGTTGAAGACGTATCACCCGGCGCCCCCAGACATGCGGGTGCCGGGCTCGTGGAGGCTAAGCGCCGGTGGCGTCCCGGTGCCCCCGGTGCCCACCGGGGCTGAACGACGCGCCGAGTTCGCTTGCATCCGTTCGTCGCTGTTGGAGGCGCAACGGAAGAGCCGAGGTACGCCGCCGACAGCCACACGTTGTGGACGATGTACTTTGACCGCCGCCACGCCGACCAGGTCGCCTCTGCAAACGGCACCATCCTCCGCGGCCGCCTCAACGCCGACTGGCGGTGCGAATGGTGGGACGTGCCCGGCCGCACCCTCGAAGCTGTCCTCGACCACGTCGAGACCGGCAACACGCCGTGCCTCGAGTACCCGGCGCCCTCGTCCTTCTCTCGCCGCCGCGGTAGTTCCTGGACGCCGCGGTGACCTCCTCATCGTCGGGTTCCGGTTCGCTCTCCTCTGGGTCGCCGGTGCTCCGCCCTGTCAAGCCGGAGCCGCATGAGACGCCGCTTGGGCGCCACACCCGTAGCGGCGCCCTCGTCATCAACGAGGGCGGCCGCCTCTCCCCTCGTTCCCGCCGCCTCATCCGGCTAAAGACCAAGCCGGGATTGCTCCCCGTCAAGGAGCAGCGGAGATGGCCGCCGCCGACGAGACCGCCCTCAAGTGGGCGAAGGCGGACTACGTCCGTGAGCAGGTGGAGTGCCAGCGTCGGGCCTATGAGGATATCAAAGCTCGGCGCCGTGGACGCGGCGAGGGCGGCGTCATCATCCTCGATAGCGACGAGGAGGAGGACGCGCCTGGCCCATCCAACCCCCCGCGCGTCGGCGACCCTGGTCATGGGTGCAGCAAGGACGACGACGACGACGGCGACGACTACACCCGGTTCTACGGACTCCTCGGCATGTAGAAGGTAGGCGGCGGCAACAGCGTAGTAGGGCTAGGCATAGTAGGCGTAGTTTGTTTTCTGTTTTTTGTACAAATTTGAATGAAATCGCCGAGTTTGTGCCGCGTTTGTACAAATGTGAATCAAATTGCCGAGTTTGCGCCGAGTTGGGGGCGACCTGGGGTCAACGACTGGGAACACAATCGCCCCCACGCCGAAATTAAACGCCGGTTCGGCTCTAGTCGACGCTTTCTCGGTGTCCTGGGGGGCCGAACGGCTGGAGATGCTCTTAGTGTGGACATCTTGGTTTGGGCAACACCCAGGAGCATTAACCCAAAGAGTCCATAGAAGAGCAATGTCTTCCCCTCACTATGCTAAAGCCATCTGGGATGAGCGGAATGCAAACGTCTTGTGAAACAAATCCACCCCTCCGTTCATCCTTCGCCTCGCCATCCAGAAAGAGGCGAGGCTTTGGGCCATAGCGGGTGCGAAATATTTGGGTGCAATCTGACCGGGAGAGTAGTGATCTTGCGTCTGTTCTTTTTTTACTCTGGTCCAACTCCTTAACTGATGAATGAAGCAAATCGTTTGCCTTGTATTAAAAACACACACACGCAATTTTGGGATGATGATGTGTGTAAAAACAAAAGACTGTAAGAATACATTAAAAAAGCACATCAATAGTCATTCCAATTGAAAAAAGGCATCCTTATCCTACATGGATAAGTTATAAAATGATGAGTCGATATTCAAACTTCTATACAAAACAGACGTGTCATAGAAGAAAGAAATTTGGTAATGTCGATCCTTTCATCGAATAGCTCGAAATCAACCCTTTGAAAATCTACTCAAAGAGGGACCTGCCAGACGATACTTTGCGATGCGACCGTTCCGTTCAGTTTAATCAGCTCGGGCATATGCATGTTAAGCCCAAAATGGTTGGCCGTATGCATGTCAACCGGGCGTCGCTTCCTTGCTCACGTCTACGATCACGATGCGCAGAGACATGTCAGAGGCGTGAGCAGGTCTGTTTTACACGAGTAGCTTGCTGACGCGTTGATGGAGACCTTTTTGCCATCCGCGACCTTTCTCGTGACTTCTTTGGCCATGGCCATCGCCAAGTCGTCTCGAGTCACATGTTGTCTGCTCCCTCAAAGCACAAGAACGACACACCATGTATGAACTCGAGTGAACTTTATCAAGTTAGGCCAATTCCAGCGCGTGACTTTATTCTGGCCGGATGCGTCCGTTTGAAATAGAACGAACGAATAACGCGGCCCATCGCACAATCCCAAACAGATAAATATTCGGATTTCGTCTGTTTTTGATCCATTCTTTGTCCAAACATGCGCCAAGTTTGGGGTGAAACAGACATCACGCGGATGGGCTCGATGCACGCCCTTGTCCCCCGTGGCCCGTCTGTCGGGGACACTAGCAGTCCATTCGCTTCCAGCACCTCCACCCGCTCTTTCCCGCCCCGCCCGGCCGCCGGCGCCGCCACTATTCTCCGGCTGCCTCCTCACTGCTTACCCCCCGACCGTGCATACCAAACCACGCCCCGACTTGGCCGCCACTACGCCCGCGCTTTTGTAGGAGTTTTGGCCGTCGCTCAGAGGAGATTTGGCCGTCGTAGCCGGTGCCAGAGGGGATACGACCGCCGGCGACCTCTATGGGCCACGACAGCTTCCGTTGGGTGCCCCAGAGTGGCCAGTAGCCGGCCGCCAACCACCCCTGCTGCATCGAGGTGATCATCGTGCCTCTTTGCCACCACGACCGCAAGGTGTTCGACACTTTGCCCACAAAGGAATGGACAGTGGAGATGAATTTTTCTTTCACCACTTCATTTATTCATCGAACGATTCGTCCTCGGATGATGAAGTTATTGTGGTGGCTGCACTGGTCGTTCACGACCACATTGAGCGGCAGATTCCTCGGCACAGGGGGTCGCTCCCTGGCCATGCTCCCAACCTGAACCGCAACAGGGAGAGAGGCCACGCCCTGCTCTATGTCGATTACTTTACGAACACCTCGCTCTTCAAGCCGGATAAATTCCGTCGCCGTTTTCGTATGGCAAGGCATGCGTTCAATCGTATTCGAGAAGGAGTGGTTGCTCATGACCCATATTTTGAGTGCAAGACCGATGCCCTTGGCAAGTTTGGATTCTTCTCTTGCCAGAAATGCACCGCGACCATCTGCATGCTTGCATATGGAATTTCAGGCGATCTGGTGGATAAGTATTGCTACCTTTTGAGCATGCGTTGGTTTTCCCTTGAACAGGAAAGGGTGATGCAGCAAAGTAGCGTAAGTATTTCACTTAGTTTTTAAGAACCAATGTATCAATCTAGTAGGAGACAACGCACAAGTCACCTAGTACCTGCACAAACAATTAAGAACCTTACAACCAACACGATAAAGGGGTTATCAATCCCTTCATGGTCACTCACAAAAGTGAGATCTTATAAAGATAGTAAAGTAAATATTTTTGGTATTTTTGTTGTATAGATTGGAAAGTAAAAAGATTGCAAAATAGTAAACGAGATGCAATGTAAATAAAATAGATGCAATATGATAAGAAAGAGACCCGGGGGTCATAGGTTTCACTAGTGGCTTCTCTCAAGATAGCATGTATTACGGCGGGTGAACAAATTACTGCCGAGCAATTGATAGAAAAAGCGCATAGTTATGAAATTATCTAGGCAATGATCATGAATATAGGCATCACGTCCGTGTCAAGTAGATCGAAACGATTCTGCATCTACTACTATTACTCCACACATCGACCGCTATCCAGCATGCATCTAGAGTATTAAGTTCATAAGAACAGAGTAACGTTTTAAGCAAGATGACATGATGTAGAGGGATAAACCACAATACGTGCCTTGCTGCCCCTACTGTCACTGGGAAAGAACACCGCAAGATTGAATCCAAAGCTAAGCACTTCTCCCATTGCAAGAAAGATCAATCTAATAGGCCAAACTAAACCGATAATTCGAAGAGACTTGCAAAGATATCAAATCATGCATATAAGAATTCAGAGAAGAACCAAATAGTATTCATAGATAATCTTGTTCATAAACCCACAATTCATAGGATCTCGGCAAACACACCACAAAAGAGTATTACATTGAATAGATCTCCAAGAACATCGAGAAGAACTTTGTATTGAGAATCAAAGAGAGAGAAGAAGCCATCTAGCTAATAACTATGGACCCGAAGGTCTGTGGTAAACTACTCATGCTTCATCGGAGAGGCTATATTGTTGATGTAGAAGCCCTCCGTGATCGATTCCCCCTCCGTCAGATCGCCGGAAAAGGCCCCCAAATGAGATCTCACGGGTACAGAAGGTTGCGGCGGTGGAAAAGTGGTTTCGTGGCTCCCTGCGATCGATCTAGGGTATAAGAGTATATATAGGTGAAAGAACTACGTCGGTGGAGCTAGATGGGGCCCACGAGGGTGGGGGCGCGCCTATCCCCCTGGGCACGCCCTCCTGCCTTGTGGCTGCCTCACGGAGTTCCAGACTTCCACTCCAAGTCTCATGGTTTGCTTTCAGTCCAAGAAAGATCATCGCGAAGGTTTCATTCCATTTGGTATTCCTTTTCTGTGAAATTCTAAAATAGAAAAAAAACAGAAACTGGCACTGGGCCTCCGGTTAATAGGTTAGTCCCAAAATAATATAAAAGAGCATATTAAAACCCATTAAACATCCAAAACAGATAACATAATAGCATGGAACAATAAAAAATTATAGATACGTTGGAGACGTATCAAGTATGTGCGTATGAGCGAGTCCATATGTCTGTTGTCACTGTACAACTTCTGTAAGGCCGTGGTGGTAGTGTTTGGCCCTGAGTACTTGAGGGAGCCAAATGCCGCTGATACAGAGAGATTGTTGGCGACCAAGGCAGTTAGAGGCTTTCCAGGCATGCTTGGCAGCATAGATTGTATGCACTGGGAGTGGAAGAACTGTCCATTTGCTTGGCAGGGCCAGTACAAGGGGCATGTTAAAGCGTGGACTATCATATTAGAGGCAGTGGCTTTGCAGGATCTTTGGATATGGCATTCTTTCTTCAGCATGGTAGGTTCTCACAATGATATCAACATGCTGCAGCGTTCTTCAGTCTTCACATGGCTTGCAGAAGGCCACTCCCCACCTGTCAACTTTGAGATCAACGGCCACCAATACAATAAGGGATACTACCTTGCTGATGGCATATATCCTCAGTGGTCAACTTTTGTGAAGACAATCTCGAACCCTCAAGGTGAGAAGAGAAAGAGGTTTGCCCAAATGCAAGAGAGTGCTAGAAAGGATGTGGAACGTGCTTTTGGTGTGCTTCAATCCCGATGGGATATCATTCGAAACCCTGCACTGACATGGAATGAAGGAAAGCTTTGGGAGGTGATGAATGCTTGTGTAATCATACACAACATGATCATCGAGGACGAGCATGATGACAGGATCTTCGAGCAAAATTTGATTATCAAGGTTAAAATGTTGAGCCCCTACACCAAGAACCAGCCACGTTTGAACAGTTTGCCCAGTTTCATCATGAAATGCGCGATTGACACACTCATTTGGATCTTCAAAATGACTTGGTTGAGCACGTGTGAACTCACATTGGAAACCAATAGATGTATTGGTTCATTTATGTTCATTCAAGACAATTTTGATTTGGTTGTAAAACTATTTTATTAGAGACAATTTTTGATTGGATTGTAAAACTATTTTTATTTTCAAACAATTAATATTTGGATGTGCAAACTTGTTTTGAACATTGAAATATGAATATATGGCCATTTCTTGACCGTGGCGGACCGGATGGGGTCAAAGGATGTGGCCGCGCGCTGGGCGCACGACCACCGCATCTTAGGACAGACCCGGACACGACTCCATTGCCCTACCTAAATGGATAGAATTCGAGCAAAACAGGCGTTCATTTGAGATTGTGCGCTGGAGTTGGCCTTATATACCTTGAATGCGGGCGTCGCCAACCACTAGAGAACTAGACCAGATAATTAGCTAATTAAACCCATTCAGAGTCACGCAACCTCGCCTCTCGTCTCTCTCGCCCACAGCTTCCTCCGGCGGCAGCTGCCCCGAGCGCCTAGGCCTGGCCACTGTAGCTCCGTCTCCCCCGAGCTTTTCTTTCTGCATCTCACGAGTTTTTTCGATCCGCATCTTGGAGCACACAAGAGAGAGGCTCCGTGCTCGTTTCCAGGATGATAGGGAAGGGGAGGGCGGTGGGTGCGAGGCAAAGAGGAGCGTTGGTTGCATCTGGCGAGAGGGGAGGGCGAGATGCTGAGATCCAGCTCCTCGCTGCGGGACGCGCCGACCTCGCTGCCGCTGTCGAGTCCAACGGTGGGTGGTTGTGGCTCTCCCTCGGATGGTCTCACTACAAAAAAAGACACATCCGTGACATTTTGGGCCGAACGAATTTTTTTTCTATCATACATATGACACTTCTATGACGATAATTGTGACAAAAGCTGGTATCATCATAGATGTGGTGGGCTCCTACTTCTATGACAAAAAATCATGACAGAAAATGGGCATTTCGTCCTGGGCGGGCCGGAGACGCAGCTGCATGACATTCTTTGGGCCGTCTATGACGGAAAAAACCATGGTAGAAGCGAGGGGGAGGAAAATTTCGGGGAGTTCCCGGTTACGGTGGGAGGTCGGGGGCCGAGCGATGCGCGTTTCTCTCATACATGTACGCGCGTGTGTGCAAGGCGTTGGATCTAACTGAACCCGAGCGAGGCATTGGGCTCTAACTGAACCCAAGCGATTGCACTGCAGGCTACGCGTTACTGAACCCGAGCGATCGATCGAGGGCTGTTAACTGAACCTGATCGAGCGATTCCTTCGCTACTGCTGCTAACTGAAGCCGATCGATGCTGCCTCTGGGATGAACAGTGAGCATTGCGGGAGGGGGGGGGTTGGATGAACAGTGAGCGGTGGCGTTGCCTCTGGATGAACAGGACCCCGTGGTGTGGTGGAGGGCTGGATGAACAGTAGACGATGGAGGGGTGCCCGTGGAGGGGTGGTTGAACAGGACCCCGTGGTGTGGAGGACTGGATGAACAGTAGACGATGGAGGGGTGGTTGAACAGTAGCCGGTGGAGTAGCGCACAGTGGAGGCTGGATGAACAGGAGCCCATGGAGGCTAGAGGAGGTCGACGGTGGAGATGAACAGTATCCCGTGGAGTCCTGTTTTGCGGTACGCCACACCCCTCCCGATGAACAGGACCCCCGTTTCGACCGTAGGAGGTCCGTTTTGTCCGTTTTGCGGTACGCCACACCCCTCCCGATCAACAGGACCCCCGTTTCGACTGTAGGAGGTCTGTTTCCTCCGTTTTATGGTACGCTACACCCCTCCCGATCAACAGGACCCCCGTTTCAACCGTAGGAGGTCCGTTTCCTCCGTTTTGCGGTACGCCAGACACTTCCTGATGAACAGGATCCCGTTTCGAACGTGGCCGGTCGAACATAAGGCCGTTTCCTCCGTTTTACGGTATGCTAGGCCTCGTTTCCATCGCCTGTTCCATCCAAGCCCTCCCGATGAACAAGACCATGCATTCCGATCCGACCCAGCCGGTTGGCTCCCATGCGTTCAGTTGCCTTCCGATGAACACGATGCATTCCGTTGCTTTCCCATGAACACGGCGCATTCCGTTGCCTCCCCATGAACACGAGGACGACGCTGTTTCTCCGTTCCGACCCAGCCATGTACACGAGCCCTGGCCGTACGTATGCGCGAGTAGGTATTCGAGACCCCGCCCGTATGTACACATACGTGGCCGTATTTTCTTTCTTGCACCCTGGCCGTTGTACGTACATGTACATGCTACATGCGCCCCTCTACTACGACATGTACGCGCCTCTACTACGACACATGCGCGCCTCTACATCCACCAGTATATATGTACGTACACGTTCGCGACCAGAATGACAGCGCTACGTACGCTTCGACCAGGTGGGTCCCGACTGTCAGGCACTTCCTTGCCTGCGAAGATGTAGCTGGTGAAATGTAGTTGTTTATCCTTAGCAGCCTCTCTTATGGGGAAATGTAGTCTAGTGCTTCCATGAGCCATAGTAGTCCGCTACAGCCCGGTTCACCGGAGTCCTGCTAGCCCAGCATTACTGCTCAGGACACTTGACTGGCCGGCATGTGTTTCACTTCGTTCCTGTGTCTGTCCCTTCAGGGAAATGTCACGCGGTGACATCTGGAGTCCTACTTAGCCTGCTACAGCCCGGGTACCCGGAGTCCTATTAGCCCAGTGCTACAGCCCGAATTCACACGCTGCTGACCGACATGCTCGATGTGATTCATGTATTCCTGTCCCCATAGGTTGGTGCCGCTTTGGGTTTACGACTAGCCATGTCGGCCTGGATTCTCTGTCATATGGATGCTAGCGACACTATCATATATGTGAGCCAAAAGGCGCAAACGGTCCCGGGCCATGGTAAGGCGACACCCGTGGGAATACCGTGCGTGAGGCCGCAAAGTGATATGAGGTGTTACCGGCTAGATCGACGTGACTTGGAATCGGGGTCCTGACAGCGTTGGTATCAGAGCCTGACTGCCTGTAGGATTACCAAGCCAAACCGGTCGAAGTTGTGTCTAGAAGTGCTTTAGTTATGTAGGGGAATTGATTGTGGAAGGGAACGTAAGGCTCTTTTTACTCCTTTACCTTATGGCCTTCTGATCCGAGTCATCCTCTTCTCTTCTACGGGGTTTAAGAACTAGGCCTTCTAATCTATCTATCAAGATGACGTGTTACTAATCCATAGACTTATAGGATTGATGGATTCATGCCGCAGTTCAGTTTCCAGTACTTCCACGTGTTCATAATTGGTCTCGGAACCTTGATTTTGTGTTGTTGAGTGGTTATGCCACCATTTTGCAAGATGTCTCAAATCTTTTGAGCATTTATAGCCGTTTTGCTGTCCGAGTCATCCCAGGTTTCTAGATAATCTGATGCATTTGCAATCCTTTCTTTCCGTTCCCGATGTCCTTTATGGTCAGAATAAGCACACTAATCGGTGATTTGAGGTACTCTGTTGCCTCGACATATATGTTGGAGCTATTACTATGACCCTAGGTGTTTTAGGGAGTCACCAAGTAATCTAGCCATGTTTTGTGTTCTAGTGTGATGATTCTGGCCACCATTCTCGAAAGCATCCCGTGATGCCATGTAGTGCTAGGTATTCTATTCATGGGTTCTTGAACTAGAGATTCACCCTATTTATCTCATGTTGATAGTGTTGCTAGTTCCTTTAGGATATTAGTAACCTTTGCGATAGTCCTTGAGGTTCGTGGTACATCCTTCTTCCAATTATCATGAACCATTCTTGGCAGGAGTTCTTTTGAACCAAAAGGTCACGACAGAGTGCTCCTGATGAGTTCTCCACTCTATGTTGTGACTCCGCCAACCCTACCTTCCTGCGTGGGTTATCCGGAAGAATTATGTTGAACTTTTTCGACATGCTAACCTATGCATCAACAACTCAGAAAGTGATATGTTCCTTTGAGTTGTCCCTTTTCAGTTGTATTCCGACCTTCGTCTATCAATTGATAGTCAAGAGTATGTGTGCATTCGTTCATCGATGCCTAATTATTCTTGTGGTCTGTCAAGCCATTCTATTTCGGAATGACTAGGAGAAACAAACTCCAGTACCTCATCCATATCTAGGATTGGGTCAAAGTAGTTGTATCCCGCAGATCAAAATGCCAATCCATCTTTTGTTCTGTTCTACCTTGGAGTGTTGCCCTCTTTATGTCAAGAATATCATGAGAACTACACCTTCTCTTATGAATTTTTGATGCAGCGATACTCTCACCATCATCGTTCATTCCTCGGTCCCGTGTTGCCATAACCGGAATGCCGACAAGTGAACTGTGATGTGTGAAATCGGTACTCCTAGCAGCCTCGTTGCTTGGTAGTTAATGGACAATATTCTCATTCTTAGCGTGTTGGTTATTGAATCATCATTCTAAGATTGATCGTGCTACCTAGTCCATTTTACTGGTGCACTCTTCGATCAAGAGTTGGGACTGTGTCTATCCTTGCTTAGTTGATCATATCGTCTTGCCCTGAAAAGCAAGATTGTTCTCGAGCTTAGTAACATATCGGTGGTTCGTGATTTTCCGAAGATCTTCTCGGAAGTATTACCTGGTTGTCACCTGACCGGTATGTTGAGTTAGTGATTAAATGGGTTTTCTTATAAATCACCCCTTCTCCAAGAATCTGTGTTGGATATCCCTGAGCTAGTTGGTTGAGCTAAACAACAACTTGGAGAGTTGGAAGATAAAGCTTGTCTGACTTAGTTCATGTTAAGGGATATCTTTTTGTGTGTGTGTGTGTGATGAAGAAACATGATATCTCCATCGATTGGTCCTCGTGATCAGTTGTTGGATCTATTGCCTTGTCAAAACCTTGACTTGAGTATGGGCTATCGTCAAGTCAAATCAGAACCAATGATGTTCGTAATGTTGTCTTACTCGTGGTTGATCCCTCGAGCATACACCATTACATCCTTTGGTCTGACCAATGCTATCACCGTGTTCACATGATGGTGGAAGTCCAGTGATATGGAAATTCCGATGAGTTGTTGTTGAGTCCATCAGCAGCATTTTTTCTCCTCCATGATTCGTGTTGAACATCCAGCTAGCATTGGAAACTTGTGTAAGCATTTTTTTCATGCCCCGTTCATGAAGTATCTGTCTGGATGAAAGAAGTGACTTCCTCTGGTTCACGTGCAATCGATGCAAGTTGCCGCGGTGAATTCGAGAAAGTTTATTTTGCCTCCTATGGAATCATCCGAAGTTAGTCATGCACGTGCGAAGTGCCCTATGGTTTGATGGGTTGGCCGCCTCCATTCTATATGTGTTCCTAGCACACCAAGCCACTGCTTGAGTTGCTCAAGGATAAGAAGTTCATCGATAAGTGCACAAGGACTTCGATATCCTCGATGATGGTTCCTAACCTGAACTCGGTAGTGTTTTATTATAAGACTACTGTGTGGTCATGCTTGTCTGGGACAGCGTGTTCACATGTTGTAGCAAAACCTGCTCATGTTTTGGAGCTTGCTATCGTAGTTCATTCCCTGAGAATCTTGCAACATCATCTCATCGATTTGTGTTGCAACCCTTCTTTCCAAGCATGTTGTCTGAAATATCATGTTATCAACCAGATCTGAATATCAGGCAGATATGATGGTTGGAATATTTCCAACATTAACATTTTGTTTCTAGCTTGCATGGCCATTGTGCCAGTTTCCCATGGGCTGCCATTCTCAATTGCTGAAGAAGGATCATCTTCAGAAGTGGACTTACCATGAGTCCCATCCATTTCCGGTGATAAGCAAAAATCATTCGTTGCGTTGTCTTCAACAAGGTAGTCCACATCACCCATTTGAGTCCGGGTATGCCATTCCTTTGAACTCTGCCAAATGTCTGTTGGTGATTTGTCTTAGGCTGGTGTAGAGAGTTTCAATGATATCTGTATCGAAAGTAATTCTTTTTGCCACTTAAGGGGATAGATCTACGAGTCACCTTCCCCAAGGTGCCCCGTTGTGGAATCATGGTAGTTAACTCCTCGCTACGTCGTGATCGAGCGTGGATTTGTTGCCTACTTAGTGGACCTTCGTCATCTGTTACACCCCATCCCCCCGAATGTATGTTTCGTGTCTCAGCTCAAGAGAAGTTTTATATCTCACCCTAAGATTTAATCTTGAGTTGCCCGATCTTCGAGAAGATCGATTCTGGTAGAGTTCCTGTCCGTCGTCATCGTGTTGGATGAAGATCTTGAAAGGAAGGACGCCAAGATCGATCTGAAGCAATGGATCATGAAGATCATGATAGTTTGTACCCCTCTGTCTTCTTACCTCACGTCTTGAATCTCGGGACGAGATTCTTGTTTAGTGGGGGTGAGTTGTCACAGCCCTAGAATTGTTTGGAGATAGTTGCATCAGTGAGCATCATGCATCCTGTTAATTTCAAGAAACTTGAAATGAGGAAAGTGAAAGCCTCAGAAATCAATTTAAAAGAAGGGCAATAACCCTTTAAATTGCATTCATTCTTTCCAAAATGCCTTCATAAATGTTTGTTAATTTTGGCAAGGCTTTGAGACCAAACCAAAAATAGGGAACATTTTTGTGGAATATTTTGGGCACTGAATTTAAATCACTATCCTATTTGAATTTGGAAATATACCCAAATATATATAGGATATATCTCCAAATACCTCTGATATATTTTATGTGCATTTGGAAAAGTCCATTTTGCAACATGAAATTATTAAAGGATAATTGACACTGTTTTTGAAACTGTTTTGAATTTTAAAAGCAGTGGCAAAGATAAAATAAAAACAAACAGAACAAAAAAAACAGGAACAGAGAGAGAGAGAGAGTTACCTGGACTTACCTCGGCCCACCTACCTGCTGCCGGCCCAGCTTCACCAGCCCAGCCCACCACCGCAGCCCCCTCTGTCGTCTTCCTCCCCGTGGCAGTAGACAGGGCGCGTGCTCGTTGCGCGCGCGCCAGCTCCTACTTCCACCGCGACGCCCCGACTCTTCTGAACGCGCCACGGAGACGCCCTCGACCCCCTGCGTCTCTCCCCTCTCGCTCTGGACCCCCTCCCCCTCCTCTGCTCTCTCTCACGCGCACGACCGAGCGAGACCGTCGCCGCCGCTTGCCGTCACCGCGTCCACTGTGTTCCCCGAGCCGCCCCGAGCTATCCCCGAGCTCCGCCACCTCGTTCCCTACCTCCTCACCGAGCCAAGCTACCGGAAGGGCCCCGAAGCGCCACCCCCGCCGCTTTTCCCCTCCTCAACCACCGGAGATTCCCCTCGCCGCCCCGCTCAGCTCCGGCCTTCCCCGAGCCCGCTTTGACGCCTGCTGCAACCGCCGTAAGCTGCTGCTCCTCCTCCCCTCTCCGTTTTCTCGGTTGCACGCCGTAGTCGCCGTTTCGCCGATGACCGAACTCCGCAGCCGCCTGCACTCACCGCCGCCGACGCTCCAGTGACCATTTGGTCCCGGGCGCATGTCCACCGAGCTCGCTGCACCGCGTAGAGCATCTCCAGTGCTTCGCCCCGCCCGTTTACATAGCGCAGCCGTGCTCCCGCGCACACCCGAACGCCGGCCGCCGCGGCCGAGCTCCTCGTCGTCGTCTCCAGCCGCCCCAGCCCCTGCAACCACCATCGTTGGACGCGCGCATCGCGGCCATTCCAACGAGACCAGCCCTGCTTGCTCCCATCGCCGGAGTTGGCCGGACGGGCAACGCCGCCTCGTCCTGGTTACGCCGGTGATTAGCCGCCGGTGATAGCCACTCTTTGGGGTTAAACACTCCGCTAACTAAGCCTCTAAGCCACTGACAGCTGGGCCCCACCGCCTAACTAACCGGCTAACTAAAATAGATTAAGGTTAAGCTAATTGCAGTGGCCCCACGTGCAGTTTTGACTATGCTGACGTGTCCGTTGACCGGACCCCACCTGTCTGTGACCCTAGGCAGCACTGGGTCACTGCCCAGTGGGTCCCACTGGTCAGGTTTGACCTGGACTGCGTCTGTTGACCAGATGATGTCAGCATGATGTAAGGATGACATAGTAAATGCTTTTCTGTATTTTTTAAATAAATCTAAATGATTTATTTAATTCCAGAAAATAGCCAAAACTTCTAAAATTCATAGAAAATTATCTATAACTCAGAATGAAATAAATTATATATGAAAAATTATCAGAAAAATTCAAGGAATCTGTTTATGGCATTTGCATGCATGTTTGAACAACCTAGGGTTGCTGTACAGGGCAATTTGCATATTTGACATTTAAATAAGCACATATGGAGTTTGAATTTGAACCCTTGGTTCGAACCAACTTCATTTAATATGATTGCTAGTTGCGTTAGGCCAATCAACATCATATTGCCATGTCACATTCATGCATCATATTGTTGCATTGCATTCATTGTGTCCTTCTCTGTTTGCCGGTAACCGTCTCCTCTCAGACGACGATGTTTCCGACGACGTGATCGATGACACCGATGAAGAACTATATTATCTTCAGAAGTGCCAGGCAAGAAAAACCCCCTTGTTCATTCTGATACAATCCCACTCTCTCGCTCCTGCTCTCTTTTACTGCATTAGGACAACAACGATTCAACTGTTACATGCTGCGGTAGTTGAACCCCTTTCCTCTGCATGACCTGTCATTGCCACAGTAAATAGATGAAACCCACTAGCATGAGTAGGAGTTGTTTGAGCCCTGATGTGCCTACTCATTCATGCTTGTTTTCCATGCCTGCTATTGCATAGAGTTGTGTCAGGTCTGATTCATCGGGGATGAATCGGAGGTGTGTGAACATGTCCTACTGTGTGTGAGCTAAGTGTGTGAACATGATTTGGTAAAGGTAGCGGTGAGAGGCCATGTAGGAGTACATGGTGGGTTGTCTCATTGAAACCGTCCTCAGGAACTGAGTTCTGTGTCTGTGATCCATGAACAGCTACTACCACTCATTGGGATCCTTAATTGACCCTCTCGGCTTCTTAATCACCCTAGTACTCTGTCCAGGAGTTGCAACTAGTTTCTGGTGTTTGTAGGATATGTGTTGGCAGCCGTGCGTAGCGCTGACCCCAGGGGTGGGCTATGTTGCGGTAGATACACCGTGGCCGGGCATGCCGGCTGCCCATTTGGTGTCTCGGAACCCTGTACACATCGTTCGGGGCCGTATGTGGAAACCTCGGCCGGACTCCCTGCGGATGGAACCTGGATAGGCGATAAACCTGGACTAGAGACTTGAGTGTTTAGGTAGGCCGTGGCCGACACCCTCGTTGGGCTTCCGCTTGAAGGTTGCCGAGTACATGTCGTGTAAACGACAGTAAGTGGTGGGAGCGTGTGTGAAGAAGAACACCCCTGCAGGGTTATCATTATCTATTCGAATAGCCAGATTCCTCGGATATGAAAACTTGGACCCCTTGCATAGTTCATAGACAAGTGAAAGTGGATACTCTAAAACTCGCAAGATAAGCGTGAGTGCTATGGATGGCCTTCTCGTAGGGAGACGGGAGCGGATCCAAGTGGTGTATTGATATGGTGAATATGTGGACTCGTGTGCGCCACCTCAAAAGAGTTGCTTGAAATCGTAGTTCAGGTTAGCCACTGAGTCAAAGCTGGCTTGCTGCAGTTAAACTCCACCACCCCCTTTGTTGATACCGATGCATATGTAGTTAGTTCTGATGTAAGTCTTGCTGAGTACATTTGTACTCATGTTTGCTTAATTTATGTTTTTGCAGAGAGATTTCAGTCTCGCTGGTAGTTCCGTGTGGACTTCGACGTTTAGCTTGATACCTCGGCTACGATCTTGTGTCCTCGGCAGGATCGGGTAGATAGTCACGCTTCTCAGCCCTTTTCATTTGTAGATGTCTGTACTCAGACATGTTAAGCTTCCGCATGTGTTTGACTTGTATGCTCTGGATGTTGGGTCATGAGACCCATGTTTGTAATATCTCGCTCCTCGGAGCCTAATGAATAAATACTTGAGTCGTAGAGTTATGTTGTGATGCCATGTTGCATTTACACATATCGAGCATATTGTGTGTATGATTGAAATGCTTGGTATGTGTGGGATCCGACAATCTAGTTGTTTATCCTTAGCAGCCTCTCTTATGGGGAAATGTAGTCTAGTGCTTCCATGAGCCATAGTAGTCCGCTACGGCCCGGTTCACCGGAGTCCTGCTAGCCCAGCACTACTGCTTAGGACACTTGACTGGCCGGCATGTGTTTCACTTTGTTCCTGTGTTTGTCCCTTTGGGGAAATGTCACGTGGTGACATCCGGAGTCCTGCTTAGCCTGCTACAGCCCGTGTTCCCAGAGTCCTGTTAGCCCAGTGCTACAGCCCGGATTCACACGCTGCTGACCGACATGCTCGATGTGATTCATGTATGCCTGTCCCCATAGGTTGGTGCCGCTTTGGGTTCATGACTAGCCATGTCGGCCCGGGTTCTCTGTCATATGGATGCTAGCGACACTATCATATACGTGAGCTAAAAGGCGCAAACGATCCCGGGCCATGGTAAGGCGACACCCGTGGGAATACCGTGCGTGAGGCCGCAAAGTGATATG
The DNA here is from genome assembly GCF_003073215.2 of Triticum urartu. Classification (NCBI taxonomy): domain Eukaryota; kingdom Viridiplantae; phylum Streptophyta; class Magnoliopsida; order Poales; family Poaceae; genus Triticum; species Triticum urartu. The sequence goes on from NC_053024.1 coordinate 96,542,924, forward strand.
AGGTGTTACCGGCTAGATCGATGTGACTTGGAATCAGGGTCCTGACACCCCGTCTTTTGCGGAATGTCTCATTTTGAGCATTTTACTGCCGTTATGCTACCGGAATTGTCCTAGGAGTTCAAGAGATAGTATTTTCCTTGTATTATATTCTACATCCTTATGATGATGTTGAATCCATCCTTGTTTCCTTGGTTGGTTCTTCAGGATGTCGTCAGTTAGCCGAAGTTCTGTTGCTCGTAGTCGGAACCACGGAGATGGTAGGGATGAGGATCCTCCCGACCAGCCCTCGTTGGCAGAGTTCATGTTAGAGATGGAGAGGAACAAGCGTGAGTCTAACCGCTTGCTAGCACGTATTGAGGAGAACACCTCCCATCAGCACAAAGAGTTTGTGTCCATCCATGACTTCATTGGCCTGAAACCACCTGCCTTCCATCATTCCATTGAACCACTCGATGCAGATGACTGGCTTCGTAGTATCACTCACAAGCTGCATTCTGCGAACGTAGCTGAAAGTGACAAGGTCACCTATGCTGCTTATCATCTGGAAGGTCCTGCTAGTCTTCGGTGGCAGAACTATGAGGCTACGCTTCCAGCTAGCAAGATACCCATTTGGAGAGATTTCACCGAGGCTTTTCGCGAGCATCACATTCCTCAGGCTTTCATTGACCGCAAGAGAGAAGAGTTCTGTAGTTTCACCCAGAGTAAGATGGCTGTTGATGCTTACAGTAGAGAGTTTGAGAACCTCGCCCGCTATGCTACAGAAGAGGTGTCCACAGACGCCAAGAAGCAGGCTAGGTTCCGGAAGGGTCTCAACCCCAAGTTGCATCGTGATCTCCACTTGCATCATTGCAATACATTCCAGGCTCTTGTGAACAAGGCCATTAATGCAGAGACAGCTCAACTCACTTACGAGGAGTCTCGTAAGCACACCCGTGATTTGGGTTCCTCCTCCGGTTCTAGTTCGCAGAAGCGTCGGATTTGGGTTCCGAACTCCGCTCTTCCACCCGGTTATACACCGAGGCCTTCTTGTGTGGCACCTCACCCAATTCAGTTACATGCTCCGCCCAGGCCTACTGGTAGATCGCTTGTCAATGCGGGTCCACGTCCTACTTTAGGGACTTGCTTCACATGCGGAGAGCCAGGACAATATGCACGTGACTGCTCTCAAACTAACTATGCTCCACCCCAGCCTGAGAAGTCCGTTGGCCGTGGTAAGCCATCACACAAGATGATCAGTGTCAAGTCAGCTTCCACTGAACGTGGATATGCGCATCACGTCTCAGCTAGAGACGCTCATGATGATCCAGATGTCGTTCTTGGTACACTCCTTGTCAATTGCCATCCAGCATCAGTTTTGTTCGATACTGGAGCATCTCATTCCTTCATTTCCGAAAGCTACGCTAACTTGCACAACATGTCATTTTGTGATATGCCCTCTCCACTAGTCATTCAAACTCCTGGATCCAAATGGCAAACCTCTAGTGTAAGCCATGGTAATGAAATCCTTGTTGACAGACTTGTATTCCTTGCATCACTTATAGCCCTCAAGTCTACAGATATTAACATCATCTTGGGTATGGACTGGATGAAAGCTCATTATGCCAAGATTGATTGTTACACAAGGTCTGTTCAACTTACACACCCATCCGGCAAGATAGTCACTGTCTCCACTAGAGTTGCAAAGCACCAACTCTATTCTCTTAATGCCAGCCCTCTTCCAGACCTTGAAGATATCCCGGTAGTCCATGACTTTCCGGATGTCTTTCCAGAGGAACTGCCAGGTATTCCACCTGACAGAGATGTAGAGTTTGTCATATATCTTACCCCAAGAACCGCTCCAATCTCTAGGAGACCTTACAAGATGGCACCCTTAGAACTAGCTGAGCTTAAGAAACAACTCGATGAATCCTTGCAAAAGGGTTTCATCCGTCCTAGTTCTTCTCCCTGGGCTTGCCCCATCCTCTTCGTCAAGAAGAAGGATGGTACGGACCGAATGGTTGTACATTATCGTCCCGTTAATTTGGTCATGATAAAGAACAAGTATCCGCTCCCCAGGATCAACGACCTATATGATCAGCTCGCTTGATCCTCAGTCTTTTCCAAAATGGATTTGAGGTTAGGCTACCACCAAATCAAGATCAGAAATGGGGACATTCCTAAAACAACTTTTGTCACTCGTTATGGTCAGTACGCGTACACCGTCATGTCCTTTGATCTAACAAATGCTCCAGCTACATTCTCCCGCTTGATGAACTCGATCTTCATGGAGTACTTAGATAAGTTCGTCGTGGTTTACCTCGATGATATCCTTATTTACTCGAAGAACGAGGAAGAGCATGCCGAACATCTTAGACTTGTGTTAGAAAAACTCAGAGAGCACCGCCTTTATGCCAAGTTCTCCAAGTGCAAATTTTGGTTGCCAGAAGTGACCTACTTGGGCCACGTGATCTCTGGCAAGGGCATTGCCGTCAATCCCGAGAGAGTTCAGGCCGTTCTTGATTGGACTCCGCCTGAAACGGTTAAGCAAGTTAGGAGTTTCCTTGGCCTAGCCAATTATTGTCGCCGCTTCGTTGAGAACTTCTCCAAAGTGGCCAAACCTCTCACGGAACTTCTCAAGAAAGATAAAAAGTTTGAGTGGTCCCCACAGTGTGAGTACAGTTTTCAGGAACTGAAAAGACGCCTGACCTCTGCTCCCATACTTGTGCCACCAGATTTCACTAAGGACTTTGTTATCTATTGTGATGCCTCACGACAGGGACTAGGTTGCATTCTTATGCAAGATCGCCATGTGATTGCCTATGCATCTCGACAGTTTCATCCACATGAGGAGAATTATCCTACACATGATCTAGAGCTTGCAGCCGTAGTCTATGCACTTAAGACCTGGTGACATTACCTTCTCGGTAAACGTTGCGAGATTTATACCGACCACCAGAGTCTCAAGTATATCTTCACCCAACCAGATTTGAACCTTAGGCAAAGACGTTGGTTGGAGTTGATCTCAGATTACGACTAAGGGATTACCTACACCCCAGGCAAGGGAAATGTCATGGCTGATGCACTAAGTCGTAAGTCCTATTGGAACAATCTCATGTTGCAGCAGGGCCAACCACTTCTCCATGAGGAATTATGTAAGCTTAACCTTCACATTGCTCCTCACGGATTCCTTTCTACCTTGGTGGCGAAACCTACTCTTGGGGATCATATCATAGAAGCCCAGAAGCATGATACGGGGATTACCCGGATCAAGAGAAACATTGCCAAGGGCATTGCTGGTAGTTTCTCTATAGATGATCGAGGTGTCCCCAAGAAGCAGCATATTCGGCAACTAATCCTTAAGGAGGCCCATGAATCTCCTCTCACGATTAATCCCGGTAGTACTAAGATGTATCAAGACCTACGCCAGAGGTTCTGGTGGACTAGGATGAAGAGAGAAATTGCTCAGTTTATTGCTAACTGCGACGTTTGTTGTCGCGTTAAGGCAGAGCATCAAAGGCCTACTGGCACCCTTCAGCCTTTAGCTATTCCTGAATGGAAATGGGATAAAGTTGGTATGGACTTCATCACCGGCTTTCCTAGGACCAAGAGAGGGAATAATGCTATCTTCGTAGTCATTGATTGTCTTTCCAAAGTGGCTCACTTCCTACCTATTCGAGAGAGTATCACTGCTAGTCAGCTCGCTGACTTGTATATTTCTCGAATAGTGTCACTTCATGGTGTTCCACTAGAGATCAATTCAGACCGTGGCAGTCTTTTCACTTCTCATTTCTCGGAGAGTTTCCAAAGTGCCATGGGCACCCATCTTTCCTTCAGTACTGCTTTCCACCCTCAATCAAGTGGTCAGGTGGAAAGGGTCAACCAAATTCTCGAAGACATGCTTAGAGCTTGTGTTATCTCATTCAGTATGGATTGGGAGAAGTGTCTTCCCTTCGCCGAGTTTGCTTATAACAATAGCTACCAATCCAGCCTCAAGAAAGCTCCTTTTGAGGTTCTGTATGGACGAAGATGTCGAACACCTTTGAACTGGTCAGAAACCGGTGAAAGACAATTCTTTGGACTGGACGTGATTCAGGAGGCAGAAGAGCAAGTTCACATCATTCGTGAGAATTTGAAAACAGCCCAATCTCGTCAAAAGAGCCAGTATGACCGTCGTCATAAGGAAGTGGCTTATGAAGTTGGCGACAAGGCTTACCTTCGGGTTACCCCTTTGAAGGGTACCCATCGTTTCGGTATCAAGGGCAAGTTGGCTCCTCATTATATTGGTCCCTTTCTCATTCTCGCTAAACAAGGAGAGGTTGCCTACCAGTTGGAACTACCCGCACATCTTTCTCGGGTTCATGATGTCTTCCACGTCTCTCAACTCAGGCGTTGCTTCTCGGATCCCATCCGCGGAGTGGACCACGAAATGCTTGATCTCCAAGATAACCTCACATATCGAGAGTACCCTGTTTGCATCCTTGATCAAGAAGAGCGTGTCACCCGACGTCATAACATCAAGTTTCTCAAGGTTCAGTGGTCTCATCATTCCGAGAGAGAAGCTACCTGGGAGCGTGAAGATCGTCTTCGACTTGAGTACCCCACTTTCTTTCCGCCGACTCCTGAATCTCGGGACGAGATTCTTTCGAGTGGGGGCGAGTTGTCACATCCCTAGTTCTGGTATGACCTAGACTAGTTAGTCTTTTTGTGCATCATGTTTAAATTCCATTTAAATTTCAAATGGGGATTTGTGAAACCCTCAGAAATTATTTCTGGAAATAACTCAAATAAAATTTGCTCCAAAAAGGTCCAAGAAAATGTTCATGCTGCTCTCTGATAATATTTGTCAGAGTTAAAATTCAAACAAATATTATTAGGAGCTCATAGATATTTATTTTGGCCTTTTGGAATTAATGCAATAATTATTTGCATTGGATATATATATGTTATATATAATATATGTCCAAAAATTATGCTAGTTATGGAGGAACTCTGGAATAATACCATTAGCTCCTACAAAAAGTGGCATAAGGAAATAAATTGGTTTAGTATTTTACTAAATCAGAAACAAATGCCAGAAAATAGAAAAGAAAACAAAAAGGGAAATGTTTACCCGGACCTTACCTGCGGCCTGGCACTGTGCGGCCCAGCAGGCTGGCCCAGCCAGCTGGCGACGCTAGTCGTCCCTGACCTCTCGCCAGGAGGACAGGGCGTGTGCCCGCGGCGCGCATGCACGCGCCCGGCCACCTCCTCCCTCCCTGCTTCATCCCAGCTGCGTCCAGGAAACACCACGCACCGCCCCGCACCTCTCCCACTCTCTCTCGTTCCCTCCCCTTCTCTCTTTCGCTCTCTCCTGCGAAAACCCGAGCACCGCCGTCGCCACCGCTCGCCATACCCGTGTCCACCGTGCTCCCCTCGCCTCGCTGCTGTGTCCTAGAGCTCCGCCCCGTCGCCTTCTCCGTCTTTGTCAAGCCAATCAACCGGGGACGCCCCATGGAGCCGTCACTGCCGTCTTCTTCACCTCCGGCCGCCGGAGATCGCCGTCGCCGTTCCGCCTGCGTTGGACCTCCCCCGAGCTCGTGCTTGACGCCATCGAGACCGCTGTGAGCTCTCCTCCGTTTCCCCTCTTTCCCCGTGCTCGATTTCGTGCCGTAGCCCTGCTACCCGTCGCAACCGCGAGCTCCTCGCCGCCGATCATGGAGCCACCGTGGCCAGAGCCCGAGCCAGCCACCCCCGAGCAGCTAGTCGTGCTCCTGGTGCCACGAGGGTGCTGCAGAGCCCCTCGGGTGGCCTCCCCGTGCCCCGTAGCCCGCTCCCGCCTGTAGCCGTGCTCCGGCCGCCGCGGATGACCTCGCCGCGGTCGTCTCCGGCCACCCCACGGCCTCCCGCGTGTCCCACTGGATGCGAGCGAGCCTGGGCGTCGCGTAGGTGGTCTCCGCCGCGCGTTTGGTCGCTGGAAGGCGATTTCCGACGCCCTCCGCCGCGTCTGGCCTCGCCGGCGTCGAGTCGCCGGCGGGTTTGACCCCGCTGACCGGGGTTTGACCTTCCCCTTGTGTCACTGACGCGTGGGCCATCCCCCCTGACATTTTAGTTAGTATTAGCTTAACACTAATTAGCCTAGGTTAGTCAGCTAGTTAGTCGCTGACCAGTGGGCCCGGCGCCCACAAATCCTAATTAGACTAAATGACCCCCCTGTTAACTAACCGTGACACTGACGTGTGGACCCCACACGTCAGGTTTGACCTGGTCAGCCCCGTTGACTCGCTTACGTCATGCTGACGTAGTGCTGACGCAATATATCATTTTTTGGTTTTAAATTAAATCAGGAAATTCCAGAAAATGATATAAACTTCAAAAATTCATAGAAATTCAACCGTAGCTCAGATTTAAATAATTTATATATGAAAAATTATCAAAAAAATTCAATCTATCCATCTGTACCATTTCATGCATGACAAACCAACCTATACATGATGTATATATGAAAACACATGAATGGAATTTATAAAGGCTTATTTTGGAGTTGCATTTGAAACATTGGTTCAAATGGACTTCATGCAAATGAATTACTAGACGCATTAAATCAAACAACATCACATACTCATGCCATGTTCATGCATCATATTGTTGCATATGCTTGTGCTTGATTATCGACACCGTTCCTTCTCGATAGGTCCTGCTCCGGAGACCGATCTAGAGTACCTGTCAGTGGAGCAGTGCCCCCTCTGTTGGTCTACCAGGCAAGAAAACCCCCCTTGTTCATTCTGATACAATCCTACTCTCTCGCTCCTGCTCTCATTTATTGCATTAGGACAACAACGATTCAACTGCTACTTTATGCTGCGGTAGTTGAACTCATTCCTCTGCATGACCTGTCATTGCCACAGTAAATAGTTAAAACCCACTAGCATGTGTAGGAGTTGATTGAGCCATGTTGTGTTCCTACCATGCTTTGCCTGCTATTGCTTAGAGTATGTCAGGTCTGATTCATTGGGAATGAATTGGAGTACAGTGCTATGTTCTGATGTTGAGAGTTAAGCGTGTGAACACGATTTGGTAAAGGTAGCGGTGAGAGGCCATGTAGGAGTACATGGTGGGTTGTCTCACTAGAACCATCCTTAAGCACTGAGTTCTATGTATGTTGTCCAATGACTCGATACTACCACACATTGGGTTCCGGTAACTCGACCCCTCTTGACTTATTAACCAACTTGATCTCTGTCCAGGAGTCGCAACTAGTTTCTGGTGTTTGTAGGTAGTGTTAGTAGTGTACCAAGTGGCACTCGGCTAGGTGGGCTTGGGATAGACTAGGCACAGTGGCACGGTGTACCAAATGGCACCCGGATGGTGGGCTTGGGAACCCTGCTCACATCGTTTGGGGCCGTGAGCGACACCCCGGCCGGATCTCCTTGCGGATGGAACCCGAATAGGCGATAAACCTAGATGAGAGACTTGTGTGGTTAGTCAGGTCGTGGCCGACACCCTCGCCAGGCTTCCGCTTGAAGGTTGCCGAGGTACATGACGTGTACATGGTGATAAGTGGTGAGAGCGTGTGTGAAGAAGTACACCCCTGCAGGGTTATCATGATCTATTCGAATAGCCGTGTCCGCGGTTATGGACTTCTTGGATGCTTACGTGGTACATAGACAACTTGAAGTGGATACTCTAAAATGCTCAAGACAAGTGTGAGTGCTATGGATGGCTTTCTCGTAGGAAGACGAGGATGAATCCATAGTAGTCTATTGATGTGGTGATTAGTGGACTCGTGTGCGCTGCCTCACCTCAAAGAAGTTTCTCGTTGTCGTAGAATAGGATAGCCACTGAGTCAAAGCTGGCTTGCTGCAACTAAACCCCACATTGCCTTCTTGATACTAATGCATGTATGATAGGATCTGATGTAAGTCTTGCTGAGTACCTTTGTACTCACGTTTGCTTTGTTTATGTTTTGCAGGTGAGACATCTGTCTCACTAGTAGTACCGCTTGGACTTCGACGAGTAGCTTGTTACCTGAGCTACGATCTTGTACCCTTGGGAGGGACTTGTAGATAGTCAGGCTTCTTAGCCTTTTTCTTTTGTAGTTGTCTGTACTCAGACATGTAATGCTTCCGTTGCTTGTATGCTCTGAATGATGGGTCATGTGACCCCTGTTTGTATTTAATGCTATGTGGCTCTTCTGGGCCTTTATCTATATGAGTTGCGTTATGTTGTGATGCCATGTTGTACAACACATACTTGCATGTTATGCGTACGTGTGACGTGTATTGCTATGTGTGGGATCCGACAATCTAGTTGTTTATCCTTGGCAGCCTCTCTCATGGGGAAATGTAGTCTAGTTCTTCCTTGAGCCATAGTAGTCCGCTACAGCCCGGTTCACCGGAGTCCTGCTAGCCCAGCACTACTGCTCAGGACACTTGACTGGCCGGCATGTGTTTCACTTCTTTCCTGTGTCTGTCCCTTCGGGGAAATTTCACGCGGTGACATCCGGAGTCCTGCCTAGCCTGCTACAGCCCGGGTTCCCCGGAGTCCTGTTAGCCCAGTGCTACAGCCCGGATTCACACGCTGCTGACCGACATGCTCGATGTGAATCATGTATGCCTGTCCCCATAGGTTAGTGCCGCTTTGGGTTCACGACTAGCCATGTCGGCCCGGGTTCTCTGTCATATGGATGCTAGCGACACAATCATATACGTGAGCCAAAAGGCGCAAACGGTCCCGGACCAGAGTAAGGCGACACCCGTGGGAATACCGTGCGTGAGGCCGCAAAGTGATATGAGGTGTTACCGGCTAGATCGATGTGACTTGGAATCGGGGTCCCGACAAAGCATCAACATCAAGAGCAATTCTATCAACATTTCTAGCCAAATCATCAATCTTAAGCAAATTTTCTTAAATCATAGCATTAAAATTCTTTTGCGAAGAAATAAATTCTTTAATATTAGATTCAAAATCAGAGGGCATCTTATTATAATTTCCATAAGAGTTGTTGTAGGAATTTCCATAATTATTAGAAGGATTACTAGGATATGGCCTAGGATTAAAATTCCCTCTATAAGCGTTGTTACCAAAATTATTCCTACCAACAAAATTCACATCCATAGATTCATTATTATTCTCAATCAAAGTAGACAAAGGCATATCATTAGGATCAGAAGAAACACTCTTAGTAGCAAATAATTTCATAAGTTCATCCATCTTTCCACTCAACACATTAATTTCTTCTATCGCATGCACTTTTTTATTAGAAGTTCTTTCAGTATGCCATTGAGAATAATTAACCATAATATTATCTAGGAGTTTAGTAGCATCTCCTAAAGTGATTTCCGTAAAAGTGCCTCCCGCGGCCGAATCTAAAAGATTTCTAGAAGCAAAATTCAATCCAGCATAAAAGTTTTGTATAGTCATCCACAAATTCAAACCATGAGTAGGGCAATTACGTATCATTAATTTCATTCTCTCCCAAGCTTGTGCAACATGTTCATGATCAAGTTGTTTAAAGTTCATTATATCGTTTCTAAGAGAGATGATCTTAGCGGGAGGAAAATACTTAGAGATAAAAGCATCTTTGCACTTGTTCCATGAATCTATACTATTCTTAGGCAAAGGCGAAAACCAAGCTTTAGCATGATCTCTAAGCGAAAAAGGAAATAGCTTCAATTTAACGACATCATTATTGACATCTTTTTTCTTTTGCATATCACATAAATCAACGAAGCTATTCAGATGAGTAGCGGCATCTTCACTAGGAAGGCCGGCGAATTGATCTTTCATAACAAGATTCAACAAAGCAGTATTAATTTCACAAGATTCAGCATCAGTAAGAGGAGCAATCAGAGTTATAAGGAAATCATTATTATTGGTATTGGTGAAGTCACACAATTTAGTAGTATCTTGAGCCATCGCGACAAACAAGCAATCTAACACATGAGCAAACAAAAAGCAAGCGGACAAAAGAGGCAAACAGAGAGGGAGGATAGAGAGAGAGGGCGAATAAAACAGCAAGGGTGAATTGGGGGGAGAGGAAAACGAGAGGCAAATGGCAAATAATGTAATGCGAGAGATAGGGATTGTGATGGGTACTTGGTATATTGACTTTTTGCGTAGACTCCCCGGCAACGGCGCCAGAAATCCTTCTTGCTATGTCTTGAGCTTGCGTTGGTTTGCCCCGAAGAGGAAGGGATGATGAAGCAGAGTAGCGTAAGTATTTCCCTTAGTTTTTGAGAACCAAGGTATCAATCCAGTAGGAGCCCACGCTCAAGTCCCTCGTACCTGCACAAAGCGATAGCTACACGCAACCAACGCGGTTAGGGGTTGTCAAGCCCTTCACGGTCACTTACGAGAGTGAGATCTGATAGATAGAATATTTTTGGTATTTTTGATATAAAGATGCAAAGTAAAAAGTAAAAGCAACGTAAATAGCAAAACAATATAAAAGTGATGGAGATTGATATGATGAGAATAGACCCGGGGGCCATAGGTTTCACTAGTGGCTTCTCTCAAGAGCATAAGTATTCTACGATGGGTGAACAAATTACTGTTGAGCAATTGATAGAATTGAGCATAATTATGAGAATATCTAGGCATGATCATGTATATAGGCATCACGTCCATGACAAGTAGATCGAAACAATTCTGCATCTACTACTATTACTCCACTCATCGACCGCTATCCAGCATGCATCTAGAGTATTAAGTTAGAAACAGAGTAACACCTTAAGCAAGATGACATGATGTAGAGAGATAAATACAAGCAATATGAAATAAACCCCATCTTGTTATCCTCGATGGCAATGATGCAATACGTGCCTTGCTGCCCCTTCTATCACTGGGAAAGGACACCGCAAGATTGAACCCAAAGCTAAGCACTTCTCCCATGGCAAGAACTACCAATCTAGTTGGCCAAACCAAACGGATAATTCGAAGTGACTTGCAAAGATAACCAATCATACATAAAAGAATTCAGAGAAGATTCAAATATTATTCATAGATAGACTTGATCATAAACCCACAATTCATCGGTCTCAACAAACACACCGCAAAAAGAAGATTACATCAAATAGATCTCCACGAGAGAGGGGGAGAACTTTGTATTGAGATTCAAAGAGAGAGAAGAAGCCATCTAGCTACTAACTATGGACCCGAAGGTCTGAGGTAAACTACTCACACTTCATCGGAGGGGCTAGGATGATGTAGAAGCCCTCCGTGATGACGGCCCTCTTCCGGCGGAGCTCCGGAACAGGCCCCAAGATGGGATCTCGTGGATACAGAAAGTTGCGGCGGTGGAATTAGGATTTTGGCTCATGTTCTGATCGTTTGGGGGTACGTGTGTATATATAGGAGGAAGGAGTACATCGGTGGAGCACCAAGGGGCCCACGAGGCAGGGGGCACGCCCTAGGGGGGTGCCCCCACCCTCGTGACCACCTCTTTGATCCCTTGCAGTAGGGTCCAAGTCTCCTGGATCACGTTCGGTGAGAAAATCACGTTTCCGAAGATTTTATTCCGTTTGGACTGCGTTTGATATTCTGTTTATCCGAAACACTGAAATAGGCAGAAAAAACAGCAATTCTGGGCTGGGCCTCTGAGTCCCAAAAATAATATAAAAGTGGAAAATAAAGCCCAATATAGTCCAAAACAGTAGATAATATAGCATGGAGCAATCAAAAATTATAGATATGTTGGAGACGTATCATGGTACTCCAAATCTGAAGTCCAGAATACCCGAACACGCCGCCGGGATTCTTGTGTCAACTCACGCGCAGCATGTTGTCACGTCAATTCAATGTGTGGACATGATGAATAATTTGGCCGACGTTTACTAGTACTGCTACTGTACTACTTACTAGTCATATTTAGTGTCACAATTTATACATAGGTTTAACTAACAAGTGCGCACTTGAAGCCTAACTTATATATATATATATATATATGGGTTCTGCACAGCATCTCCATCATCATTATCAGTACATCCTATGCAGGTGAGTTAGGATGCACTTGATCCCAGGTAGGTATCTATCCTTCAAACCAGAGGAGTGCTTCAAACTAACAATAGTACATAATATCCAACAAAAGAGGGTCGTGCTACAACATCAGAATACATGGCTCAGTCTAGATATCAGCATGAATCAAGTTATCCATATTTGCTGTTGGCATGAACCACATCACCGCATGTCGGGTTTGCAAAAGCCATCCATTGCTTGGAAGCTTGATGCCTTTCACACACTGGAGATTATCTGGCAACAAGCTGTGTCGACGAATCTCTGGATATGGTGATTCATGAAACCCATGGTATGATGTGTAAACATAGCCCCCGTCGCGAATGGAAGTTGCATAGCAAAGTAATCATCGCCAGTGATATGATCGATGATTGGTTGGATGATCAGATAATTGAGCCCGAGGAACAAGGAGTGGTTGCCGAGGCTGTAAACCCGCCTCCAGTTGAATACGCCTGGCCCAACGGAGCTGGGATCTTTCTCGAACACGAAGCAGCCATAGCCATCAATGTCACGAACACCCCACGCATTGTACTGCATGTGGTTTGATGTAATGGTTTGGTCAATTTGGTATGTGCGAATGAGCATCAAATGACCGCCGTCAGCTGAACGGGCGATAAACCACCACCCATCGGCTGGTATGATTCCAGGTCCTCGAATCATGAAGGCCAGCGCATTTGCGTCTGCTGCAACAATTCAAATTGAAGACCAAAAGGACAAAAATGAACAATCATGTTCAGAGTATGTGTGGAATTAAGATTATTATAACAGTGACACATATCATAGACAGAGAATTGCAATGTCGTGGTCATAATCATACCCCAAGTTTAAAAAATTAGCCAATGGCTTTCATATTCTAGCAATATGTCATGGTTCAAACATCATGTAACAATGAGAGGAAAACAGCTATGACAGCGCCTACTCATATTCTACCATAGCACTTACTACTACTGTTCTCATATCAACTCTAAGAAATAACATGCGTTGTTATAAAAATCTTGTAAATGAGAGTAACATATAGCAATCATGATGTTATGCTCATAATATGTATTCTAACAATCATTAGATGCCAATTGTTCTCATATCAACTCTAACAATAACATGTGTGGTCATAAAAATCTAGGAAATGAGAGGAACATATAGCAATGATGTGGTTATAGACATGCTATGCATTCTAAATTTTTAAAAAATGAACAGGCAGTCGTATTCATAAGGTCAAGATGAGATGAGATAGAACAATTACACAACGATAGATTCCACCAGTATAGGCAGCCAATCTGTGCGTCGACCGCATAAACGATGCCATCGTGCACTATAGCATCAGACAGAAATGTTGCCTCAACAGGATTGATGATGAGCCATAACCATGTATGGTGACCGGATTCCAGATAGACTAATCCCATGTTGAAGAAGGCAATGAGCTTGTAATCCATGTAGTCTTCTGATGGTGTGGGCACTTCGTAGATTACAACTTTCTGCAAACAGAGGTCGAGCCAAAAGCTTGACGCGTCTCGTGCGTAGCAGGCAAGAGTGTCCGGCAGGCCGCGAGGCTCGATGGCGACGGTATCCAACAATGGAAGGGTGATCTCTCGCTGGGTGTAGATATCCACGAGACGTCATGGACTATCGGTGTGGTGGATGAGGGTGATCCAGTTGGCCTTCATGCCCGCCCAGTAGTGGCCGCGCATGAAGGATAGGTGGACGGGTAGTGGTAGCATGTCGAGGGGCACCACAGCAACCTCCATAGAATCGTCAAGTCAGTGTATGGGCCACCTGCGAGGATCAGGCATCAGCAAGCAGGGTGTCTTGAAAAGAGCCGGACGGTTGCAGACGAGTAGACGATACAAAGACACCGAGCATGCGGCCAGACGGACGGTGGTGAGTAGGTCCATATGACTACAGATCTACTCCAAGAGAATATCGGGGAGGGAATTCCAATCTCGGCTCTGCGTGTCAGTCGGTTCTGCCATTGGGGTTTTCGGTGCGTGCGAGCCAGCAGGGAAGTGGATTCGGGCGGCCGAGCGAAGAAGCTTCTCCTCGTGTGGCCGAGCAGTGAGCGGGGGGATATGGTACGTGATATGTCTCCAACGTATCTATAATTTTTGATTGCTCCATGCTATATTATCTACTGTTTTGGACTATATTGGGCTTTATTTTCCACTTTTATATTATTTTTGGGACTAACCTATTAACCGGAGGCCCAGCCCAGAATTACTGTTTTTTTGCCTATTTCAGTGTTTCGAAGAAACGGAATATCAAACGGAGTTGAAACGGAATGAAACCTTCGGGAACGTGATTTTCTCACCGAACATGATCCAGGAGACTTGGACCCTACGCCAAGGCATCAGAGAGGCGGTCACGAGGGTGGGCCCCCCCCTAGGGCGTGCCCCTGCCTCGTGGGCCCCTCAGAGCTCCACTGACGTACTCCTTCCTCCTATATATACCTACGTACCCCCAAACGATCAGAACGGAGCCAAAAACCTAATTCCACCACCGCAACTTTCTGTATCCACGAGATCCCATCTTGGGGCCTGTTCTGGAGCTCCGCCGGAGAGGGCCGTCATCACGGAGGGCTTCTACATCATCCTAGCCCCTCTGATGAAGTGTGAGTAGTTTACCTCAGACCTTCGGGTCCATAGTTAGTAGCTAGATGGCTTCTTCTCTCTTTTTGGATCTCAATACAAAGTTCTCCCCCTCTCTTGTGGAGATCTATTCGATGTAATCTTCTTTTTGCGGTGTGTTTGTTGAGACCGATGAATTGTGGGTTTATGATCAAGTCTATCTATGAATAATATTTGAATCTTCTCTGAATTCTTTTATGTATGATTGGTTATCTTTGCAAGTCTCTTCGAATTATCCGTTTGGTTTGGCCAACTAGATTGGTAGTTCTTGCCATGGGAGAAGTGCTTAGCTTTGGGTTCAATCTTGCGGTGTCCTTTCCCAGTGATAGAAGGGGCAGCAAGGCACGTATTGCATCATTGCCATCGAGGATAACAAGATGGGGTTTATTTCATATTGCATGAATTTATCTCTCTACATCATGTCATCTTGCTTAAGGCGTTACTCTGTTTTTAACTTAATACTCTAGATGCATGCTGGATAGTGGTCGATGAGTGGAGTAACAGTAGTAGATGCAGAATCGTTTCGGTCTACTTGTCACGGACGTGATGCCTATATACATGATCATGCCTAGATATTCTCATAAATATGCTCAATTCTGTCAATTGCTCAACAGTAATTTGTTCATCCACCGTAGAATACTTATGCTCTTGAGAGAAGCCACTAGTGAAACCTATGGCCCCCGGGTCTATTCTCATCATATCAATCTCCATCACTTTAACCTTGCTTTGGTTTTTACTTGCCTTTACTTTTCACTTTGCATCTCTATACCAAAAATACCAAAAATATTATATCTATCAGATCTCACTCTCCTAAGTGACCGTGAAGGGATTGACAACCCCTAATCGCGTTGGTTGCGAGTAGCTATCGTTTTGTGCAGGTACGAGGGACTTGAGCGTGGCCTCCTACTGGATTGATACCTTGGTTCTCAAAAACTGAGGGAAATACTTACACTACTTTGCTGCATCATCCCTTCCTCTTCGGGGAAAACCAACGCAAGCTCAAGAGGTAGCAAGAAGGATTTCTGGCGCCGTTGCCGGGGAGTCTACGCAAAAAGTTAACATACCAAGTACCCATCACAATCCCTATCTCTCGCATTACATTATTTTCCATTTGCCTCTCGTTTTCCTCTCCCCCACTTCACCCTTGCCATTTTATTTGCCCTCTCTCTCTCTATCCTCCCTCTCTATTTGCCTCTTTTGCCCGTTTGCTCGTGTGGTAGTTTGCTTGTTTGTCGCGATGGCTCAAGATACTACCAAATTGTGTGACTTCACCAATACCAATAATAATGATTTCCTTAGCACTCCGATTGCTCCTCTTACCAATACTGAATCTTGTGAAATCAATACTGCTTTGTTGAATCTTGTTATGAAAGATCAATTCGCCGGCCTTCCTAGTGAAGATGCCGCTAGACATCTGAATAGCTTCGTTGATTTATGTGATATGCAAAAGAAAAAAGATGTCGATAATGATGTCGTTAAATTGAAGCTATTTCCTTTTTCGCTTAGAGATCGTGCTAAAGCTTGGTTTTCGTCTTTGCCTAAAAATAGTATTGATTCTTGGAACAATTGCAAAGATGCTTTTATCTCTAAGTATTTTCCTCCCGCTAAGATCATCTCTCTTAGAAACGATATTATGAATTTTAAGCAACTTGATCATGAACATGTTGCACAAGCTTGGGAGAGAATGAAATTAATGATACGTAATTGCCCTACTCATGGTTTGAATTTGTGGATGATTATACAAAATTTTTATGCCGGATTGAATTTTGCTTCTAGAAATCTTTTAGATTCGGCCGCGGGAGGCACTTTTATGGAAATCACTTTAGGAGATGCTATAATATTATGGTTAATTATTCTCAATGTCATACTGAAAGATCTTCTAATAAAAAAGTGCATGTGATAGAAGAAATCAATGTTTTGAGTGGAAAGATGGATGAACTTATGAAATTATTTGCTACTAAGAGTGTTTCTTCTGATCCTAATGATATGCCTTTGTCTACTTTGATTCAGAATAACAATGAATCTATGGATGTGAATTTTGTTGGTAGGAATAATTTTGGTAACAACACTTATAGAGGGAATTTTAACCCTAGGCCATATCCTAGTAATCCTTCTAATAATTATGGGAATTCTTACAACAACTCTTATTGAAATTATAATAAGATGCCCTCTGAATTTGAGAATAGTGTTAAAGAGTTTATGAATTCACAAAAGAATTTTAATGCTTTGCTTGAAGAGAAATTGTTTAAAGTTGATGATTTGGCTAGAAACGTTGATAGAATTTCTCTTGAGATTGATTCTTTAAAGATTAGATCTATTCCTCCTAAGCATGATATCAATGAGTCTATCAAATCCATGAGAATTTCCATTGATGAGTGCAAGGAAAGAACCGCTAGGATGCGTGCTTCCAAAGATGCCTTTATTAAAGTGTGTTCTTCCAATTCCTATGAAAATCAAGATGAAGATCTAAAAGTTATTGATGTGTCCCCTATTAAATCTTTGTTTTGCAATATGAATCTTGATGAAACTGAATATGATATTTCTTTACCTAGAAGGCATTCTAAAAATTCGGAGTATTTAGATCTTTATGATGAAATTGATGAAAGCGGGATTCAAAGAAATAAAAATCTAGATGTTGCTAAACCCACTATATTGGATTTCAAGGAATTTAATTATGAAAGTTGCTCTTTAATTGATTGTATTTCCTTGTTGCAATCCGTGTTAAATTCTCCACATGCTTATAGTCAACATAAAGCCTTCACCGAACATATTGTTGATGCCTTGATGCAATCTTATGAAGAAAAACTTGAGTTGAAAGTTTCTATCCCTAGAAAACTCTATGATGAGTGGGAACCAACTATTAAAATTAAAATTAAAGATCATGAGTTCTATGCTTTGTGTGATTTGGGTGCTAGTGTCTCTACTATTGCTAAGACTTTGTGTGCTTTGCTAGATTTCCGTAATTTTGATGATTGCTCTCTAAACTTGCATCTTGCGGATTCTACTATTAATAAACCTATGGGAAGGATTAATGATGTTCTTATTGTTGCAAATAGAAATTATGTTCCCGTAGATTTCATTGTTCTTGATATAGATTGCAATCCTTCTTGCCCTATTATTCTTGGTAGACCTTTCCTTAGAACGGTTGTTGCGATTATTGATATGGAGGAAGGGAATATTAAATTTCAATTTCCATTAAAAAAGGGCATGTAACACTTTCCTAGAAATAAAATAAAATTGCCATATGAAACTATCATGAGAGCCACTTATGGATTGCCTACCAAAGATGGCAATACCTAGATCTATCCTCGCTTTTATGCCTAGCTAGGGGCGTTAAACGATAGCGCTTGTTGGGAGGCAACCCAATTTTATTTTTATTCCTTGATTTTTGATCATGCTTAGTAATAAATAAATTATTTAGACTCTGTTTTGGTTGTGTTTTTTGTATTTAATTAGTGTTTGTGCCAAGTAGAACCGTTGGGAAGACTTGGGGAAAGTCTTGTTGAACTTGCTGCAAAAAACAGAAACTTTAGCGCTCACGAGAACTGCTGTCATTTTTATTTGAAGAGTGATATTTAGTTAATTATTTTTGAAGATTATTAATATATAAATGCCTCACGTCCAGCAATTTATTTTAGAATTTTTGGGGTTCCAGATCTTGCGCTAGATACAGATTACTACAGACTGTTCTGTTTTTGACAGATTCTGTTTTTCGTGTGTTGTTTGCTTATTTTGATGAATCTATGGCTAGTAAAATAGTTTATAATCCATAGATAAGTTCTAATACAGTAGGTTTAACACCATTATAAATAAATAATAGAGTTCATTACAGTACCTTGAAGTGGTCTTTTGTTTTCTTTCGCTAACGGAGCTCACGAGTTTTCTACTTTAAGTTTTGTGTTGTGAAGTTTTCAAGTTTTGGGTGAATTCTTGTGATGGATTATGGAACAAGGAGTGGCAAGAGCCTAAGATTGGGGATGCCCATGGCACCCCCAAGATAATCCAAGGACACCAAAAAGTCAAAGCTTGGGGATGACCCGGAAGGCATCCCCTCTTTCGTCCACTTCCATCGGTAATTTACTTGGAGCTATATTTTTATTCACCAACAAGATATGTGTTTTGCTTGGAGCGTCTTGTATTATTTTTGTCTTTGTGTTTTAGTATGCCACAATCATCCTTGCTGTACACACCTTTTGAGAAAGCCATGCATGAATTAAAATTTGATAGAATACTCTATGTGCTTCACTTATATCTTTTGAGCTAAGTAGTTTTGCTCTATGTGCTTCACTTATATCTTTTGAGCTATGTAGTTTTCTCTATGTGCTTCACTTATATCTTTTGAGAGTTATAATTTTGCTTTATGTGCTTCACTTAGATCTTTTAGAGCACGGTGTTGGATTTTTTTAAAAGAAACTATTGATCTCTCATGCTTCACTTAAATTATTTTGAGAGTTTCTTAATAGCATGGTAATTTGCTTAATAATAATATGCTTGGTATTCAAGATTTGTGAAACTTTTCTTTTGAGTGTGTTGAATACTAAGAAAATATTGAAACATGATAATTGTTTTGAGATATGGAGGTGATAATATTAAAGTCATTCTAGTTGAGTAGTTGTGAATTTAAAGAATACTTGTGTTAAAGTTTGTGATTCCCGTAGCATGCACATATGGTGAACCGTTATATGATGAAGTCGGAGCATGATTTATTTATTGATTGTCTTCCTTATGAGTGGCGGTCGGGGACGAGCGATGGTCTTTTCCTACCAATCTATCCCCCTAGGAGCATGCGCGTAATACTTTGCTTTGATAACTTGTAGATTTTTGTAATAAGTATATGAGTTCTTTATGACTAATGATGAGTCCATGGATTATACGCACTCTCACCCTTCCACCTTTGCTAGCCTCTCTAATAACGCGCACTTTTCGCCGGTATCATACACCTACCATATACCTTCCTCAAAATAGCCACCATACCTACCTATTATGACATTTCCATAGCCATTCCGAGATATATTGCCATGCAACATTCCACCATTTCGTTTATTATGACACACTCCATCATTGTCATATTGCATATCCCGGTACACCGCCGGAGGCATTCATATAGAGTCATATTTTGTTCTAAGTATCGAGTTGTAATTGTTGAGTTGTAAGAAAAATAAAAGTGTGATGATCATCATTTTTAGAGCATTGTCCCAGTGAAGAAAGAACGATGGAGACTATGATTCCCCCATAAGTCGGGATGAGGCTCCGAACGAAAAAAAGGGAGGCCAAAGAAGCCCAAATAAAAAGAGGCCATAAAAAAAGAGAAAAGGCCCAAATAAAAATAAAATAAAATAATGAGAGAAAAAGAGAGAAGGGACAATGTTACTATACTTCTACCACACTTGTGCTTCAAAGTAGCACCATGATCTCCATAGTAGAGAGTCTCTCATGTTATCACTTTCATATACTAGTGGGAATTTTACATTATAGAACTTGGCTTGTATATTCCAATGATGGGCTTCCTCAAATTGCCCTAGGTCTTCATGAGCAAGCAAGTTGGATGCACACCCACTTAGTTTCTTTTTGAGCTTTCATATACTTATAGCTCTAGTGCATCCGTTGCATGGCAATCCCTACTCACTCACGTTGATATCTATTGATGGGCATCTCCATAGCCCATTGATACGCCTAGTTGATGTGAGACTATCTTGTCCTTTTTGTCTTCTCCACAACCACCATTCTATTCCACCTATAGTGCTATATCCATGGCCCACGCTCATGTATTGCGTGAAGATTGAAAAAGTTTTGAAAAAGTTAGAGTATGAAACAATTGCTTGGCTTGTCATCGGGGTTGTGCATGATTTAAATACTTTGTGTGGTGAAGATAGAGCATAGCCAGACTATATGATTTTGTAGGGATAACTTTCTTTGGCCATGTTATTTTGAGAAGACATAATTGCTTTGTTAGTATGCTTGAAGTATTATTATTTTTATGTCAATATAAACTTTTGTCTTGAATCTTTCGAATCTGAATATTCATATCACAACTAAGAAGATTTGCATTGAAATTATGCCAAGTAGCACTCCGCATCAAAAATTCTCTTTTTATCATTTACCTACTCGAGGACGAGCAGGAATTAAGCTTGGGGATGCCTGATACGTCTCCAACATATCTATAATTTTTGATTGCTCCATGCTATATTATCTACTGTTTTGGACTATATTGGGCTTTATTTTCCACTTTTATATTATTTTTGGGACTAACCTATTAACCGGAGGCCCAGCCCAGAATTGTTGTTTTTAGCCTATTTCAGTGTTTCGAAGAAACGGAATATCAAACGGAGTCCAAACGGAATGAAACCTTCGGGAACGTGATTTTCTCACCGAACTTGATCCAGGAGACTTGGGCCCTACGCCAGGGCATCAGAGAGGCGGTCACGAGGGTGGGGGCGCCCCCCTAGGGCGCGCCCCCTGTCTCGTGGTCCCCTCGGAGCTCCACAAACGTACTCCTTCCTCCTATATATACCTACGGAGCCAAAAACCTAATTACACCGCCGCAAATTTCTATATCCACGAGATCCCTTCTTGGGGCCTGCTCCGGAGCTCCGCCGGAGAGGGCCGTCATCACGGAGGGCTTCTACATCATCCTAGCCCCTCCGATGAAGTGTGAGTAGTTTACCTCAGACCTTCGGGTCCATAGTTAGTAGCTAGATGGCTTCTTCTCTCTTTTTGGATCTCAATACAAAGTTCTCCCCCTCTCTTGTGGAGATCTATTCGATGTAATCTTCTTTTTGCGGTGTGTTTGTTGAGACCGATGAATTGTGGGTTTATGATCAAGTCTATCTATGAATAATATTTGAATCTTCTCTGAATTTTTTTATGTATGATTGGTTATCTTTGCAAGTCTCTTTGAATTATCCGTTTGGTTTGGCCAACTAGATTGGTAGTTCTTGCCATGGGAGAAGTGCTTAGCTTTGGGTTCGATCTTGCGGTGTCCTTTCCGAGTGACTGAAGGGGCAGCAAGGCACGTATTGCATCGTTGCCATCGAGGATAACAAGATGGGGTTTATTTCATATTGCATGAATTTATCTCTCTACATCATGTCATCTTGCTTAAGGCGTTACTCTGTTTTTAACTTAATACTCTAGATGCATGCTGGATAGTGGTCGATGAGTGGAGTAACAGTAGTAGATGCAGAATCGTTTCGGTCTACTTGTCACGGACGTGATGCCTATATACATGATCATGCCTAGATATTCTCATAAATATGCTCAATTCTGTCAATTGCTCAACAGTAATTTGTTCATCCACCGTAGAATACTTATGCTCTTGAGAGAAGCCACTAGTGAAACCTATGGCCCCCGGGTCTATTCTCATCATATCAATCTCCATCACTTTAACCTTGCTTTGGTTTTTACTTGCCTTTACTTTTCACTTTGCATCTCTATACCAAAAATACCAAAAATATTATATCTATCAGATCTCACTCTCCTAAGTGACCGTGAAGGGATTGACAACCCCTAATCGCGTTGGTTGCGAGTAGCTATCGTTTTGTGCAGGTACGAGGGACTTGAGCGTGGCCTCCTACTGGATTGATACCTTGGTTCTCAAAAACTGAGGGAAATACTTACACTACTTTGCTGCATCATCCCTTCCTCTTCGGGGAAAACCAACGCAAGCTCAAGAGGTAGCTAGTACGCGCGAGCTACCAAGGAAGATGGTGCGGGCGGGCGAGCAGTGAGCGGGGGTAAATGGTGTGCGGCCGACGATGGGGAAGAGAGGAGGAAGAAGAAGAGATGGCAGTACTGAGTAAGGCTGATTTAGTAACACCAACACGCTGGTTCAGCTTATTAATTACGTGTCCCATCTGCTGCAGCGTGTATTGTCACTTCACTGCGAAGACTAGTTGAATAGTTCTCTCTGACCGAGATGGGGAATAATGGATCGCGGGGATTTCCTTTCTACAGTATCCCTATGCCTCTACGCTCACTTCACTCATTTTGTTCTGTACCTAGTCACTTGTTGAAACCTGTAGAAAGACAAATACTTCGTATTTGGGAACAGAGGGAGTAGCACCATATGGACGGAACAGACAAAGCTTGAAATATGAACATGTCAATGGGAGGGAGTATGCCCCATGCATGCATGCATGCAACATGCAACACTCACACGTACACATGGACGCACGCTAACGCACCCATGCGGCACACAACACACGACGCAACACACACGCTCACGCTCAAGTGCTCAACCTACTCCCTACGTCCGTGAAAGACTGTACATTTAGAGATTTACACATTGACCAGGGCATAATTAACGCCCAAAAGTAGCAGACTTATGTGTGCATGCGACCATTGAGATAAGAAGATTAAATGAAGGCCATTGCATGCTGTAATTAAGGATATACATGTAGCCTATACCTACAGCACAAGTTGGTGCATTAGTCAATCAATATCGATTTAGATTAAAGGCTAAATGCATTGGAAGTGTAGATGTACATCATGTACTACACTCTTTGTTTTATAGCCGATGTACACTCTTTGTTGGAAGACCGAGGGAGGACACGTGCATGCACTCACATACACAGCCAGGGCGGTTCGCGCGCAAAGGGTTGGACTCGTGTCGCGCCTGCGTAAAGTTTTGTTTAACTGATTTCTTTGCTCTGCCAACTGACAGGTGGGACCCAGAAACCAGGTGACAATTTAGCTAGTCAAGAAAGTGCAACGTCGACTATGTGGCCGGTCAGTAGGGTGCAATACGGTGCTCTACGATGAGCTAGTGATTGTATAATCGTCGCAAAACTATATATAGTGACCGTAAAGAGCGTATTGTTACATACGTTGACCGCCAGTGTATTTTTCTCGTTTCAAATTAAGCCATATTAATCGGAAAGGACGCAGTATGGACTACTACTACTAGTATTTAAAGGAAATATGCCCTAGAGGCAATAATAAAGTTATTATTTATTTCCTTATAATCATGATAAATGTTTATTATTCATGCTAGAATTGTATTAACCGGAAACATAATACATGTGTGAATACATAGACAAACAAAGTGTCACTACTATGCCTCTACTTGACTAGCTCGTTAATCAAAGATGGTTATGTTTCCTGACCATGAACAATGAGTTGTTATTTGATTAACGAGGTCACATCATTAGTTGAATGATCTGATTGACATGACCCATTCCATTAGCTTAGCACCCGATCATTTAGTATGTTGCTATTGCTTTCTTCATGACTTATACATGTTCCTATGACTATGAGATTATGCAACTCCCGTTTACCGGAGGAACACTTTGGGTGCTACCAAACGTCACAACGTAACTGGGTGATTATAAAGGAGCATTACAGGTGTCTCCAAAGGTAGATGTTGGGTTGGCGTATTTCGAGATTAGGATTTGTCACTCCGATTGTTGGAGAGGTATCTCTGGGCCCTCTCGGTAATGCACATCACATAAGCCTTACAAGCATTACAACTAATGAGTTAGTTGCGAGATGATGTATTACGGAACGAGTAAAGAGACTTGCCGGTAACGAGATTGAACTAGGTATTGGATACCGACGATCGAATCTCGGGCAAGTAACATACCGATGACAAAGGGAACAACGTATGTTGTTATGCGGTCTGACCGATAAAGATCTTCGTAGAATATGTAGGAGCCAATATGGGCATCCAGGTCCCGCTATTGGTTATTGACCAAAGACGTGTCTCGGTCATGTCTACATTGTTCTCGAACCCGTAGGGTCCGCACGCTTAAGGTTACGATGACAGTTATATTATGAGTTTATGCATTTTGATGTACCGAAGGTTGTTCGGAGTCCCGGATGTGATCATGGACATGATGAGGAGTCTCGAAATGGTCGAGACGTAAAGATTGATATATTGGAAGCCTATGTTTGGATATCGGAAGTGTTCCGGGTGAAATCGGGATTTTACCGGAATACCGGGAGGGTTACCGGAACCCCCCGGGAGCTATATGGGCCATAGTGGGCCTTAGTGGAAAAGAGAAGGGGTTGCCCTAGATGGGCTGCGCGCCTCCCCCTTCCCCTAGTCCTATTAGGACTAGGAGAGGTGGCCGGCCCCCTCCTCCTCTTTTCCCCCTCCGCGAATCCTATTCCGACTAGGATTGGGGGGGGGGGAATCCTACTCCCAGAGGGAGTAGGACTCTCCTGCGCCCTCCTCCTTGGCCGGCCAGCCTCCCCTCCTCTACTCCTTTATATACGGAGGCAGGGGGCACCTCTAGACACACAAGTTGATCCACGTGATCTATTCCTTAGCCGTGTGCGGTGCCCCCTGCCACCATATACCTCGATAATACTGTAGCGGAGTTTAGGTGAAGCCCTGCTACTGTAGTTCATCAAGATCGTCACCACGCCGCCGTGCTGACGAAACTCTTCCCCGACACTTTGCTGGATCGGAGTCCGGGGATCGTCATCGAGCTGAACGTGTGCTCGAACTCGGAGGTGCCGTAGTTTCGGTGCTTGATCGGTTGGTTCGTGAAGACGTACGACTACTTCCTCTACGTCGTGTCAGCGCTTCTGCAGTCGGTCTACATTGGGTACGTAGACAACACTCTCCCCTCTCGTTGCTATACATCACATGATCTTGCGTGTGCGTAGGAAATTTTTTGAAATTACTACGAAACCCAACAGTATTGTACTGCTTTGATGTGTCCCATCAACTCGCCGAACGAGGAGAAGCTTGAGTATTCTATAGTCTCACCTAAATAGCTTGGCCTACCAGCATGTCATACTTTGGTTCGACGGTATTGTTGGACGAGACGACCCAGACCAACCTTACGCGTACGCTTACGCGAGACCGGTTCCCTCGACGTGCTTTGCACATAGATGGCTTGCGGGCGACTGTCTCTCCAACTTTAGTTGAACCAAGTATGGCTACGCCCGGTCCTTGCGAAGGTTAAAACGGAGTCTATTTGACAAACTATCGTTGTGGTTTTGATGCGTAGGTGAGATTGGTTCTTACTTAAGCCCGTAGCAGCCACGTAAAACTTGCAACAACAAAGTAGAGGACGTCTAACTTGTTTTTGCAGGGCATGTTGTGATGTGATATGGTCAAGGCATGATGCTGAATTTTATTGTATGAGATGATCATGTTTTGTAACCAAGTTATCGGCAACTGGCAGGAGCCATATGGTTGTCGCTTTATTGTATGCAATGCAATCGCGATGTAATGCTTTACTTTATTACTAAACGGTAGTGATAGTCGTGGAAGCATAAGAATGGCGAGACGACAACGATGCTACGATGGAGATCAAGGTGTCGCGCCGGTGACGATGATGATCATGACAGTGCTTCGGAGATGGAGATCACAAGCACAAGATGATGATGGCCATATCATATCACTTAAATTGATTGCATGTGATGTTTATCCTTTTATGCATCTTATCTTGCTTTGATTGATGGTAGCATTATAAGATGATCTCTCACTAAAATTATCAAGAAGTGTTCTCCCTGAGTATGCACCGTTGCCAAAGTTCGTCGTGCCCAGACACCACGTGATGATCGGGTGTGATAAGCTCTACGTCCATCTACAACGGGTGCAAGCCAGTTTTTGCACAAGCAGAATACTCAGGTTAAACTTGACGAGCCTAGCATATGCAGATATGGCCTCGGAACACGGAGACCGAAAGGTCGAGCGTGAATCATATAGTAGATATGATCAACATAAACGATGTTCACCATTGAAAACTACTCCATCTCACATGATGATCGGTTATGGTTTAGTTGATTTGGATCACGTAATCACTTAGAAGATTAGAGGGATGTCTATCTAAGTGGGAGTTCTTTAGTAATATGATTAATTGAACTTAAATTTATCATGAACTTAGTCCCTGATAGTATCTTGCTTGTTTATGTTGATTGTAGATAGATGGCTCGTGCTGTTGTTCCGTTGAATTTTAATGCGTTCCTTGAGAAAGCAAAGTTGAAAGATGATGGTAGCAATTATACGGACTGGGTCCGTAACTTGAGGATTATCCTCATTCCTACTCAGAAGAATTACGTCCTGGAAGCACCGCTAGGTGCCAGGCCTGCTGCTGGAGCAACACCAGATGTTATGAACGTCTGGCAGAGCAAAGCTGATGACTACTCGATAGTTCAGTGTGCCATGCTTTACGGCTTACAATCGGGACTTCAACGACGTTTTGAACGTCATGGAGCATATGAGATGTTCCAGGAGTTGAAGTTAATATTTCAAGCAAATGCCCGGATTGAGAGATATGAAGTCTCCAATAAGTTCTATAGCTGCAAGATGGAGGAGAACAGTTCTGTCAGTGAGCATATACTCAAAATGTCTGGGTATAATAATCACTTGATTCAATTGGGAGTTAATCTTCCAGATGATTGCGTCATTGACAGAATTCTCCAATCACTGCCACCAAGCTACAAGAGCTTCGTGATGAACTATAATATGCAAGGGATGAACAAGACTATTCCCGAGCTCTTCGCAATGCTGAAAGCTGCGGAGGTAGAAATCAAGAAGGAGCATCAAGTGTTAATGGTTAACAAGACCACTAGTTTCAAGAAAAAGGGCAAAGGGAAGAAGAAAGGGAACTTCAAGAAGAACAGCAAACAAGTTGCTGCTCAGGAGAAGAAACCCAAGTCTGGACCTAAGCCTGAAACTGAGTGCTTCTACTGCAAGCAGACTGGTCATTGGAAGCGGAACTGCCCCAAATATTTGGCGGATAAGAAGGATGGCAAGGTGAACAAAGGTATATGTGATATACATGTTATTGATGTGTACCTTACTAGAGCTCGCAGTAGCACCTGGGTATTTGATACTGGTTCTGTTGCTAATATTTGCAACTCGAAACAGGGACTACGGAATAAGCGGGCACTGGCAAAGGACGAGGTGACGATGCGCGTGGGAAACGGTTCCAAAGTCGATGTGATCGCGGTCGGCACGCTACCTCTACATCTACCTTCGGGATTAATATTAGACCTAAATAATTGTTATTTGGTGCCAGCGTTGAGCATGAACATTATATCTGGATCTTGTTTAATGCGAGACGGTTATTCATTTAAATCAGAGAATAATGGTTGTTCTATTTATATGAGTAATATCTTTTATGGTCATGCACCCTTGAAGAGTGGTCTATTCTTATTGAATCTCGATAGTAGTAATACACATATTCATAACGTTGAAGCCAAAAGATGCAGAGTTGATAATGAAAGTGCAACTTATTTGTGGCACTGTCGTTTAGGTCATATCGGTATAAAGCGCATGAAGAAACTCCATACTGATGGACTTTTGGAACCACTTGATTATGAATCACTTGGTACTTGCGAACCGTGCCTCATGGGCAAGATGACTAAAACACCGTTCTCCGGTACTATGGAGAGAGCAACGGATTTGTTGGAAATCATACATACCGATGTATGTGGTCCGATGAATATTGAGGCTCGTGGCGGATATCGTTATTTTCTCACCTTCACAGATGATTTAAGCAGATATGGGTATATCTACTTAATGAAACATAAGTCTGAAACATTTGAAAAGTTCAAAGAATTTCAGAGTGAAGTTGAAAATCATCGTAACAAGAAAATAAAGTTTCTACGATCTGATCGTGGAGGAGAATATTTGAGTTACGAGTTTGGTGTACATTTGAAAAATTGTGGAATAGTTTCGTAACTCACGCCACCTGGAACACCACAGCGTAATGGTGTGTCCGAACGTCGTAATCGTACTTTACTGGATATGGTGCGATCTATGATGTCTCTTACTGATTTACCGCTATCGTTTTGGGGTTATGCTCTAGAGACGGCCGCATTCACGTTAAATAGGACACCATCAAAATCCATTGAGACGACACCTTATGAACTGTGGTTTGGCAAGAAACCAAAGTTGTCGTTTCTTAAAGTTTGGGGCTGCGATGCTTATGTGAAAAAGCTTCAACCTGATAAGCTCGAACCCAAATCGGAGAAATGTGTCTTCATAGGATACCCAAAGGAAATTGTTGGGTACACCTTCTATCACAGATCCGAAGGCAAGACATTCGTTGCCAAGAATGGATCCTTTCTAGAGAAGGAGTTTCTCTCGAAAGAAGTGAGTGGGAGGAAAGTAGAACTTGATGAGGTAACTGTACCTGCTCCCTTACTGGAAAGTAGTACATCACAGAAAACTGTTTCAGTGACACCTACACCAGTTAGTGAGGAAGCCAATGATAATGATCATGAAACTTCAGATCAAGATACTACTGAACCTCGTAGATCAACCAGAATAAGATCCGCACCAGAGTGGTACGGTAATCCTGTTCTGCAAGTCATGCTACTAGATCATGATGAACCTACGAACTATGAAGAAGCGATGGTGAGCCCAGATTCCACAAAGTGGCTTGAAGCCATGAAATCTGAGATGGGATCCATGTATGAGAACAAAGTATGGACTTTGGTTGACTTGCCCGATGATCGGCAAGCAATTGAAAATAAATGGATCTTTAAGAAGAAGACTGACGCTGATGGTAATGTTACTGTCTACAAAGCTCGACTTGTCGCAAAAGGTTTTCGGCAAGTTCAAGGGATTGACTACGATGAGACCTTCTCACCCGCAGCGATGCTTAAGTCCGTCCGAATCATGTTAGCGATTGCCGCATTTTATGATTATGAAATTTGGCAGATGGATGTCAAAACTGCATTCCTGAATGGATTTCTGGAAGAAGAGTTGTATATGATGCAACCGGAAGGTTTTGTCGATCCAAAGGGAGCTAACAAAGTGTGCAAGCTCCAGCGATCCATTTATGGACTGGTGCAAGCCTCTCAGAGTTGGAATAAACGTTTTGATAGTGTGATCAAAGCATTTGGTTTTATACAGACTTTCGGAGAAGCCTGTATTTACAAGAAAGTGAGTGGGAGCTCTGTAGCATTTCTGATATTATATGTGGATGACATATTACTGATTGGAAATGATATAGAATTTCTGGATAGCATAAAGGGATACTTGAATAAAAGTTTTTCAATGAAAGACCTCGGTGAAGCTGCTTACATATTAGGCATTAAGATCTATAGAGATAGATCAAGACGCTTAATTGGACTTTCACAAAGCACATACCTTGACAAAATTTTGAAGAAGTTCAAAATGGATCAAGCAAAGAAAGGGTTCTTGCCTGTGTTACAAGGTGTGAAGTTGAGTAAGACTCAATGCCCGACCACTGCAGAAGGTAGAGAGAATATGAAAGATGTTCCCTATGCATCAGCCATAGGATCTATCATGTATGCAATGCTGTGTACCAGATCTGATGTGTGCCTTGCTATAAGTTTAGCAGGGAGGTATCAAAGTAATCTAGGAGTGGATCACTGGACAATGGTCAAGAACATCCTGAAATACCTGAAAAGGACTAAGGATATGTTTCTCGTATATGGAGGTGACAAAGAGCTCACCGTAAAAGGTTACGTTGATGCAAGCTTTGACACTGATCCGGACGATTCTAAATCGCAAACCGGATACGTGTTTACATTAAACGGTGGAGCTGTCAGTTGGTGCAGTTCTAAACAAAGCGTCGTAGCGGGATCTACATGTGAAGCGGAGTACATAGCTGCTTCGGAAGCAGCGAACGAAGGAGTCTGGATGAAGGAGTTCATATCCGATCTAGGTGTTATACCTAATGCATCGGGTCCAATGAAAATCTTTTGTGACAATACTGGTGCAATTGCCTTGGCAAAGGAATCCAGATTTCACAAAAGGACCAAACACATCAAGAGACGCTTCAACTCCATCCGGGATCTAGTCCAGGTGGGAGACATAGAGATTTGCAAGATACATACGGATCTGAATGTTGCAGACCCGTTGACTAAGCCTCTTCCACGAGCAAAACATGATCAGCACCAAGGCTCCATGGGTGTTAGATTCATTACAGTGTAATCTAGATTATTGACTCTAGTGCAAGTGGGAGACTGAAGGAAATATGCGCTAGAGGCAATAATAAATTTATTATTTATTTCCTTATAATCATGATAAATGTTTATTATTCATGCTAGAATTGTATTAACCGGAAACATAATACATGTGTGAATACATAGACAAACAAAGTGTCACTAGTATGCCTCTACTTGACTAGCTCGTTAATCAAAGATGGTTATGTTTCCTGACCATGAACAATGAGTTGTTATTTGATTAACGAGGTCACATCATTAGTTGAATGATCTGATTGACATGACCCATTCCATTAGCTTAGCACCCGATCGTTTAGTATGTTGCTATTGCTTTCTTCATGACTTGTACATGTTCCTATGACTATGAGATTATGCAACTCCTGTTTACCGGAGGAACACTTTGGGTGCTACCAAACGTCACAACGTAACTGGGTGATTATAAAGGAGCATTACAGGTGTCTCCAAAGGTAGATGTTTGGTTGGCGTATTTCGAGATTAGGATTTGTCACTCTGATTGTCGGAGAGGTATCTCTGGGCCCTCTCGGTAATGCACATCACATAAGCCTTGCAAGCATTACAACTAATGAGTTAGTTGCGAGATGATGTATTACGGAACAAGTAAAGAGACTTGCCGGTAACGAGATTGAACTAGGTATTGGATACCGACGATCGAATCTCGGGCAAGTAACATACCGATGACAAAGGGAACAACGTATGTTGTTATGCGGTCTGACCGATAAAGATCTTCGTAGAATATGTAGGAGCCAATATGGGCATCTAGGTCCCGCTATTGGTTGTTGACCAGAGACGTGTCTCGGTCATGTCTACATTGTTCTCGAACCCGTAGGGTCCGCACGCTTAAGGTTATGATGACAGTTATATTATGAGTTTATGCATTTTGATGTACCGAAGGTTGTTCGGAGTCCCGGATGTGATCATGGACATGACGAGGAGTCTCGAAATGGTCGAGACGTAAAGATTGATATATTGGAAGCCTATGTTTGGATATCGGAAGTGTTCCGGGTGAAATCGGGATTTTACCGGAATACCGGGAGGGTTACGGGAACCCCCCGGGAGCTATATGGGCCATAGTGGGCCTTAGTGGAAAAGAGAAGGGCTGCCCTAGATGGGCTGCGCGCCTCCCCTTCCCCTAGTCCTATTAGGACTAGGAGAGGTGGTCGGCCCCCTCCTCCTCTTTTCCCCCTCCGCGAATCCTATTCCGACTAGGATTGGGGGGGGGGGAATCCTACTCCCAGAGGGAGTAGGACTCTCCTGCGCCCTCCTCCTTGGCCGGCCAGCCTCCCCTCCTCTACTCCTTTATATACGGAGGCAGGGGGCACCTCTAGACACACAAGTTGATCCACGTGATCTATTCCTTAGCCGTGTGCGGTGCCCCCTGCCACCATATACCTCGATAATACTGTAGCGGAGTTTAGGTGAAGCCCTGCTACTGTAGTTCATCAAGATCGTCACCACGCCGCCGTGCTGACGAAACTCTTCCCCGACACTTTGCTGGATCGGAGTCCGGGGATCGTCATCGAGCTGAACGTGTGCTCGAACTCGGAGGTGCCGTAGTTTCGGTGCTTGATCGGTTGGTTCGTGAAGACGTACGGCTACTTCCTCTACGTCGTGTCAGCGCTTCCGCAGTCGGTCTGCATTGGGTACGTAGACAAAACTCTCCCCTCTCGTTGCTATACATCACATGATCTTGCGTGTGCGTAGGAAATTTTTTGAAATTACTACGAAACCCAACAGTATTGTACTGCTTTGATGTGTCCCATCAACTCGCCGAACGAGGAGAAGCTTGCTTACTACGCCTCTCCCTCGCCCACGCGCGCGGTGGTTTGCAGGACGAGGAGAGGGTTTTGACTACAGCACCCTCTCCCTCTCCCTCTCCCTCTCCCTCTCCCTCGCCCTCGCCCTCGCCCTCACGGTGGACGTGCAGCAGTTCAATCGGTGTTAGATTGCCAGAAGCATATTGTACTGTAGTAACATCATTGTTGGACCTTCCAAAGAGGCGAAGAGCCAAGTGCAAGGTTCACACGAGTACGAACTGTTGAACCTCCCGAAGAGGCAAAGAGCCAAGCGCAAGGTTTTATAGAAGTTGTCGTCCTAGTAGGAGTGTACTACAACTATAGCGAACGATGCTACTGTATGATACCGCCATGTCACGTATATCCAAAGCTGTGCCACCTTTTTTTCTCAAAGAGCGTGTTGGAGCCCGTGCAAAACCTACACAAGTTGCACATACACATAACACATTTACTAGTAATAAATTCTAAAGGACAAATGCCAGTATGCCACACAAGTTCATCTCCAATTCATGTGATAAATTTGTGCACGACTAGTCTACATATATTCACAACGCTACCGTTCACAATTACCGTACTCCACTTACACATTATAGATGGGCTACATGTCCTCCTCCAGGTTCCAGTCCCAGGTGTTCTTCATGGATCGCACGATCCATAGCGGTGGGCAACGGGAATCATTGTCGTAGCTTTCTAGTCCGGTTCCACATGATGGAGACTCATCCAAGCTGAAGCGACATAAATCAGGGATAGCGTGTCCCATCATGTCGTTCATCCGGCGGTGCGCACTGAAGACACAACCATGCTTCATGAACGGCAGGCCTTCCGTGTCGTGCACAGAAGGTGGCATCCGCTTCACAATGGGGTAGCTATCCCCGATGAAAAGCGAGTACTCTCCAAGAGTGTTCCTCGGCACCCACATAGCATAACGGGGGTCGAACTCGGCGCCGTTCATCTGGTACACGCGGCATCCCAGATCTGGACACATGGTGACGTACATAGTTAAGGTCCATGCATAGTAATGTTGTGCTCAAATATGGCGGTCAGTAATACTGTGCAGCAAATAGTACTACTCCGGTATAAAGGAAGTAAAATAACCGGCTTATTATATATAGCCACTCTTGGCTACATGGATGAGATAGTAAGACATGGAAAAACAAAAATGGTGGCAGCTAGTGGGTTCAAGTCTTCAAGGGCCTAGCTAGCTATACACGTTCTCCAAGGTAAAAAGTACTCCTACTAGTACTAGTACAACAATGAAAGAGAAGGCGAGAGGGTTAAAAAATGGAATACCTGGGTAGATGGTGACGGTCCGATCATGGTAGATTGTGTGACCATGTTGCACATCAATGGTACCATGGGTAACGACTGCTAAGATAGTTGATCCCAATATGCCAAAGTCAGCTATAAGGTTCCAGGTTAGACTGAATCGCGGATGCAAATGCACATCCAGGATCGGCGATCTTATTTTGATCGGGGGATGACTGGTCCCTGCAAAATAATGGAGTACCGCTAGGGATGCAAATGATGGTTTGTGCATTCCGTTTGTAATCTCCCGTACTGTAGGATGGCAACCAGATGAAACAAGTCCCCTGGCTTGTCACCGCGAAGATGCGGCCTAGATGGCGCACGGCGTCTTCGAACGTGTAGGGGTACAAATCTGCCACCGCCAGCATGCGTCAGCCTCTGCCGTTACTGCCTCTTGCATTGATGGCAATCCTTATGTCAAACACCGCGATGAGATAGTAATCGTCGTAGCCACGTCGCTTTGTCGGCGGGTCCGCAATTGCTATCTTCTTTAATCTCATGTAGGCATCATCATACGTATTCAAGCCCAGCCAGTCCGAAAGGACGATCCCAATGGTGGAGAAGGGGTCTACCGGAATGGCCGCACTGTTGTGGATGTTGTGCAAAATGATGGTGGTATCCGGCCAGAGGTATGCAAGCCAATCTTCATTGGCACCGACCCATACCTATATATAAGACGGTGGGCAACGGACAAATTACGGGATGGAAATGGAATAACTAAGTACTACATGATCAAACTCCATTACTAACCTGCTCATCGGACAAAATCCGACTACCTCTCAACATCGGCAACTCTAGCGGAGTCAACGTGCAACCATGGCCAGGGAGCAGTGGACTGTTCGAAGGATTGTCCCATAGAAGAACCTTCTCCTCGAGGACGCATGGAAGACCAACAAGCATGGCCTTTTCCCAAGCTTGTTTAAGCAGCGTCTTGAAAAAGTTGGTGCAGGAAGCACCGAGTCTTGTGGCGGTGAGGACGTCGGAGCGGCGTGCGATTTATCCCACAGGATCATCATCCAAGGTCTCCCAGCCCCGACGAGGAGGAGAACCGCCTGGCGAATCCATGGGAGCAGCGGCGAACTGCCTTCTCTTCGAGGGGAGGGGAACTGGTGAGGAGGAGATAAGAGCGTAGTAACCGCAGGGCCTCGTCCCTTCCAACTGTAGATCGTTCCTCAGCGAAGGGGTGAGGATATTATTTACTACTAGTACTCCCTCCGATTCTTTTTACTCTGCGCATAAGAGCAGACCCGGATACCAAGGCAGGGGCTCGCTGCATGCTTTCTAGACGGAAATACCCCAGGCGCATGGATGGGAGGAGCTAGCAGCTATAAATGCCCCATGCAGCCCATTGGTTGTCCGCCCGTGTTCTCCTCTCTCTGCATGCTGCATGGATGTCTTCCTCTCTCTCTCTCACATGACTGCATGCGGTGGCGCTGGCCTATGAGAAGCTCGCGTGGAGATAGCAATCTTCTCGCCAGAAGAGATTTTTTTTGAAAGAAAGGGATTATGGAACGTTATGGGATTGCATTATACTGTAAATAATAGCACTAGTAAGAAATTTTTGGCACTAGGTAGTAGTTTTTGGCGTGGATTAAGAAATTTTGGGTATGTTTTTGCCATTTTTTGTACACGCCAACTAGTGTCAAAAAACGTCTTACATTATGTGACGGAGGAGTACGTACTTGTACTGTAGCAGTACTAGTACTGCTTTTCTCAACTAGTAGTGCAATGTACTGTACTTCTAATCTAGTCTAATATAGTGCACCAGTTTTGAACTCTTGAATCTCAAGGCCAAGGAGCTACAGTTGGAAGTGGAGGGTACTACTGTTCTCTAGAACGCTGTACTATCAATGCAGGGGAAGTACACCTGCGTAGTGGCCTAGTGGGTACTCTCGGTGCTCTATTCAGACGCTCCTCTCACGTAGCTGGCCTACTTAGCCGCTCCTCTCACGCACACACTAGCAGCCTGTTTATCAGCGACGGTTACTGCGGGGGCAGAACATTTGAGTTATTTGATGCAGCGAGACTAGGCTTTTCGCTTCCATTTGTGGAGGTGTAATAGATCTCGTCGAACTTTGTTAGTAGTTCCTTCTTTATGAATGAGATGAAGCAAAGCTTTTGCCTCCGTTTCAAAAAAACATGTCAAGAGGAATTTCTTTTATAGTAGAGCCAATAATGGAGTGAAGTCCATGTGTGCAACGCCACAAGCTACAGAGTAGTGGTAGAGCACTTTACGTATAGAGCCATATTGCACAGTTCCCAATGCCCCACTAGGCTTTTCCGGCTCCTCGGGCTTAATTGGGAGGCGCTAGTTTAAATATGCTACTAGCTGATGAGGAAGCTGCAACCGAGGTGCGTCTAGGGCGAGCACGCGAGCCACAGGATGCTGGGAAGGAAAACCTGTTCACGTGGCTAGGCTGTCCAGTGCACCCAGATTGTGGGGCCGCACATCCGTTTGACTTCAAAACTCAAACAACCCGTGTAAAATATTGGCTCACAGCGAAGTGTAGTAGTACTATTTTTTAAAAAAAGGTCGCCGCGCGCTCGGCTGGGATCAAACCCACAAAACAAGGTATACACTCCCGCGACCACTAGTAGTACTCGTTGGAGTACAACGCAACCTAGAATCGCCTTTTGTCGCTAGTAGTACGTACATTGTTCCTTACAAGAAACCCCTAAAATGCCAAAAACTACTACCACTTGCATACGTGGCAGACTTAAGATATGACTACCTTATCAACCATTGTACATGCTCTTACCAACAAAAATCCTCGAGTGACCTCCTACCTCCGGCCCGTCCACCTAATCATCCTCGGCCATGGGACGCAGCTACCGCCGCCGGCAGAAGGCGAGGTCAAAACCACCGACGGTGCGGA
Organism: Triticum urartu; assembly: GCF_003073215.2. Classification (NCBI taxonomy): domain Eukaryota; kingdom Viridiplantae; phylum Streptophyta; class Magnoliopsida; order Poales; family Poaceae; genus Triticum; species Triticum urartu. Next base: position 96,579,383 of record NC_053024.1, read on the forward strand.
GCCCATGTTGCGGCAGCCCGGATGCCAGCTCCGTCCGGCGCTCGCGGCCGCTAGCTAGCCAAGATAGCTCCGTCCAGCTGCTTGTCTGGAAGGTTTGCTAGCTAGATTGGCACGGCAGTGCGACGGCTTGCTCGCGCGCGCCGCGCTAAGGCCAGCCATCTGGCTCGAGTGAAGGCCAGCGCGGCGGCTTGCTCGCTCGTGAGTCACGCTCGGGCCAGCCTGCCAACCCGTGTGGAGGCCAGCGCGGCGTCCGGCCCATCCGGCGGAGCTGCGGCCAACTCGCTCATCACCGGCGCTACCGACGAACACGCATCAGTACTGTTTGAAGTAATGTTCAGGAAAAATAATGATTTGAGGGGGAATAACATGATAGAAGGTGAGATGTGGGTCCCTTGTGTCAACGGTCAAACAAAGTGTGTTGGTTTAAGCTGCCTCGTCAGCACGGACGTGTGGGCCAACCCTGTCATAAATGGGTTTAAACGAACCTAATCGGTAGGAGTACTAGGTAGTTTTTGGCGTGGATTAAGAAATTTTAGGTATGTTTTTGCTATTTTTTGTACAATAGATTCTTCCTAGGGCTGGTTGAAAGTGGTAGTTTTTTGTTAAATACTCTACATATTGTAAGTAGGAGTGAAAGTTAAGCTTTGGAAGCCAATTAGCAAGGCTAGTTACATAGTTCATATGTGTACATGATGGAAAGTAAATATCAACCATGAGTGACTAATATCTTGATGGAAAACTCGAAACTATGGAATACTAGGGAAAAATGCATGGTTGGAAATACTAGCAATGTTCATGTCCGTTGCAATGAATCATAATTAGAATAATACTTATTCACAAACTTGGTACAAAACACTCTAATTTTGATATACATATGTCACTAGAGATATATTATGTTTCAATTCGAATATATTCCTTGGGCTGTTTTGGTGAGGTCAGGGAGGGATGTGGTTGGTTTTAAGATACTAATTATGGGGTTTTCTGCAAATTGGTAGACAAGTGGGATGTTGGTGAGAAAAGGCAACAACTTACCTCACAATCGTTAGATGTAGATCTAATGGTCAGAAACGACGGATGGCAGACACACCAGCATCACCAACTTAGTCTTCTGTAGGAGTACTAGCAAGATCCGTGCATTGCACGGAACATCAAGATGCATTTTTTTATAAAACACTTGTTGTGATTGACCCTTGCGGGAGTAATCCCATGTGTAAAAACTAATGATATCTCGAGAAATATGAGATAAGGTGAAGAGGAGTGGGGTGTGGTGGTGGTTGGTGGTCGGACTGAGCGGAGGCATGGGGATTGACGACGCCAGTAGCGGCCACCAGGCCACTTTGTTCCAGAGGCTTCCTTTCTTAATTGATCAACAATGAGGTTTGTTGGAGATAAGGATGAACGAGGTAAGGCCTTGTCTGCAAATGTGGAGATGGGTGCGGGTATCTTTTAGTTTAATTTCCATGCGTCAGATATAGATCGGATGGTCTATATTGCAAGATGGCACATGTACCATCATCACCAACTCGGTTTTTTATAAGAGAAGAAATATAAGTATGGAGATACAAACGTATTATCGATACTTGCTTCCGTAAACTAGCATCTACATTCTATTCAACGCCTCGGCATGTGGGGCCTTAGCACAATGACTTCTCGACTATGTAAAACAAAGATTTTTCTCGTCGCCGACAAGGAGGGGTGACGGCGGTGCGCTTTTTGGCTTGCTCTAGTCCTAGTAGTCATACTAGGTGGTCTAAGCACGTGTAGATTTATTCTTTTTCACGTCTTGTGTTCGCCGTACTGCCACGACTGTTGATGAATAGATGGTAAGTTATTCACAGGGAAACCCTTGTTGAGCCTGTTTGCGAGAGAGAGAGAGAGAGAGAGAGAGAGAGAGAGATAGTGTGCGTGTGTGATATGTTAGAGACTGAGGCAATGATAACAAATTCTTTGTGTCTATGTGTGTGGAGGATAGAGAGAGAAATGTACATGGGGCTTTGTGTTGTGTAATGTGGAGACACATATACATAATTAGAGAGTGAGTGTGTGAGATACACATGTGGACATGAGGAGAGATGAGGATCCAGATAAATGGGTGTTTGTGCGTGTCTGTGTGTGTTTGTGCACACGTTTGTGTGTGAGAGGGAGAGAGTGTATGTGGAGTACAGAGACCACTGATGATGTAAACCTAGTATAAGGGAAGGGGAATGGTGTGACATGTGTAGTAGCGAGATAGCACGGGTGCAGGCGGGGGGAGCAGTCCACTTGGAAGAGACATCGAGTGTGTGTGTGTGGGAGAGGGGTGTGAGAGAGAGAAAGAGAGAGCTAGCAACGGAGAGAGAGAGGGGGAGGAAGAGAGGGGGAGAGAGGGGTCGTTTGTGTCCATAAATGGCGTATAGATAGGGAGACAATGTTGATGCTGTCCGAAATTGGCCTATGAAAGGAGACGCAAGGGAAGCGAGTCATCATGTGTGTGATAGGGACTTCATGACAGATCTAGAATAGATGGTGTAGAGAACAATGTGCGAAATCGAGAACGATTATACATTAGGGAGCTATGCAAAGAGTCACGACATATATGTATACAGGGAAGGAGCTGGGGCGGGTCCGCATGTGGGAGAGATAGAAATAGGAGAGTGGTGCACAAGGAGACAAAGTGTGCTTGTTTGCAGTGGGGGTGGTGTGTGAGGTGAGTGCGCGAGAACCACATAACTAGGGAGATAGATGTTTGGGGACGACGTTTTGTGTGCATGGGAAATATACACTCTACATAGTGCGTGTACTTGGGTAAGAGAGATAGCGGGAGACCTAGAGAGTGAGGGAAGAGATGTGTGCATGCCCGAGAGATAAAGTGATAGAGACCTATGTTGGGATCCGGACTTTACAAGAGAGAGGGGTGTTAATTGATACGTCCATTTTGCATCATGCTTTTATATCGATATTTATCGCATTATAGACTGTTATTTCACTTTATGTCACAATACTTATGGCTATTCTCTCTTATTTTACAAGGTTTACATAAGGAGGGAGAATGCGGGGAGCTGGAATTCTGGTCTGGAAAAGGAGCAAATCTGCGCAACTCCAAAAGTCCTGAAACTCCACAGAACGTCTTAAAAGAAATAAAGAAAAATACACGCCAAAGATGAAGGCCAGGGGGGCCCGCACCCTTCTCACGAGGGTGGGGGGCGCCCCCCTAGGGCGCTCCCCCTACCTCCTGGGCCCCCTGGTGGCTCTCCGATGCCCATCTTCTCCTATATGAGGTCTTTCGATGAGAAAAAAATGAGGAGGAACTTTTCGGGACGAGACTCCGCCGCCACGAGGCGGAACCTTGGCAGATCCAATCTAGAGCTCCGGCAGAGCTGTTCTGCCAGGGATACTTCCCTCCCGGAGGGGGAAATCATCACCATCGTCATCACCAACTCTCCTCTCATCGGGAGAGGGAAATCTCCATCAACATCTTCACCAGCACCATCTCATCTCCAAACCCTAGTTCATCTCTTGTATCCAATTCCTGTCTCAAAGTCCGGGATTGGTGCTACTAGGTTGCTAGTAGTGTTGATTACTCCTTGTAGTTGATGCTAGTTGGTTTAATTGGTGGAAGATTATATGTTCAAATCCTATATGCATATTATTACCCCTCTGATTATGAACATGAATATGCTTTGTGAGTAATTACGTTCGTTCCTGAGGACAAGGGAGAAGTCTTGCTATGAGTAGTCATGTGAATTTGGTATTCGTTTGATATTTTGATAAGATGTATATTGTCTAGCCTCTAGTGGTGTTATGTGAACGTCGACTACATAACACTTCACCATTATTTGGGCCTAGAGGAAGGCATTGGGAAGTAATAAGTAGATGATGGGTTTCTAGAGTAACAGAAGCTTAAACCCTAGTTTATGCGTTGCTTCGTAAGGGGCTGATTTGGATCCATATGTTTCATGCTATGGTTAGGTTTACCTTAATACTTTCATTGTAGTTGTGGATGCTTGAAATAGACGTTAATCATAAGTGGGATGCTTGTTCAAGTAAGAACAGCACCCAAGCACCGGTCCACCCACATATCAAATTATCAAAGTATCGAACGCGAATCATATGAATGTGATGAAAACTAGCTTGACGATATTCCCATGTGTCCTCGGGAGCGCTTTTCCTATTATAAGAGTTTGTTCCAGCTTGTCCTTTGCTATAAAAGGATTGGGCCACCTTGCTGCACTTTATTTACTTTTGTTACTTGTTGCTCGTTACAATTTATCCTATCACAAAACTATCTGCTGCCACTTATTTCAGTACTTGCAGAGAATACCTTGCTGAAAACCGCTTATCATTTCCTTCTGCTCCTCGTTGGGTTCGACACTCGTACTTATCGAAAGGACTATGATAGATCTCCTATACTTTTGGGTCATCAAGACTCTTTTCTGGCACCGTTGTCGGGGAGTGTAGCGCCTTTGGTAGGTGGAATTTGGTAAGGAAAAATTTATATAGTGTGCTGCAATTTACTGTCACTTGTTACTATGGAAAGTAATTCTCTGAGGGGCTTGTTCGGGGTATCTTCACCCCGACCAGTAGAGCAAAGAGTTGCTCCTCAACCTACTGAACCTATTGAAAATGAAATTCCTTATGAGTATCCTTCGGGTATGATAGAAAAACTGCTAGCTAATCCTTTTACAGGAGATGGAACAAAGCATCCTGATGAGCACTTAATATATGTGGATGAAGTTTGTGGATTATTTAAGCTTGCAGGTATACCCGATGATGTTGCTAAGAATAAGGTCTTCCCTTTATCTTTGAAGGGAGAAGCATTGATATGGTATAGGCTATGTGATGATATGAGATCATGGGACTATAAAAGATTGAAGCTGGAATTTCATCAAAAGTATTACCCTATGCATCTTGTTCATCGTGATCGCAATTATATATATAATTTCTGGCCTCGCGAAGGAGAAAGCATCGCTCAAGCTTGGGGGAGGCTTAAATCAATGTTATATTCATGCCCCAATCATGAGCTCCCGCGAGAAATAATTATGCAAAGTTTTTATGCTTGGCTTTCTGAAAACAATCGCAACATGCTCGATACTTCTTGTGCTGGCTCTTTTATGATGAAGACTATTGAATTCAGATGGAATTTATTGGATAGAATTAAACGCAACTCTGAAGATTGGGACCTCGATGAAGGTAAGGAGTCAGGTATGACACCTAAGTTTGATTGTGTTAAATCTTTTATGGATACCGATATTTTCCGTAAGTTTAGCACTAAATATGGACTTGACTCTGAGATAGTAGCTTCTTTCTGTGAATCTTTTGCTACTTATGTTGATCTCCCTAAGGAGAAGTGGTTTAAATACCATCCTCCCATAGAAGTAAAAGTAGCTGCACCTATTAAAGTTGAAGAAAAGACTTTCACATATAATGATCCTATTGTTCCTACTTCTTATATTGAGAAACCACCTTTCCCTATTAGAATAAAGGATCATGCTAAAGCTTCAACTGTTGTTCATAAAAGCAATGTTAGAACTTATACACCTCCTGAGCAAGTTAAAGTAGAACCTAATATTGCTATTGTTAAAGATCTCTTGTCTGATAATATTGATAGGCATGTTATTCAGTTCGAAGGTGAAACTGCTAGAATTGCTAAACCTTGTGCTAAAGATAAACATAGACCTGTGGTAGGCGTGCCTGTTATTTCTGTAAAAATAGGGATCATTGTTATCATGGCTTATGTGATATGGGTGCGAGCGCTAGTGTTATACCGCATACTTTATACGAAGAAATTAAGAATGAAATTGCACCTGTTGAGTTAGAAGATATTGATGTTACTATTAAACTTGCTAATAGAGATACTATTTCAGCAATGAGAATTGTTAGAGATGTTGAAGTCTTGTGTGGGAAAACTAAATATCCTGCTGATTTTCTTGTTCTTGGTTCCCCACAAGATAGCTTTTGTCCCATTATATTTGGTAGACCTTCTTGAATACTGTCAATGCTACCATAGACTGCACTAGGAATATTGTTACTGTTGGTTTGGATGTGGTGGTTCATGAGTTTAATTTCTCTAAATTTAATAAACAACATAGTGAGGAAGAATTGCCTAGTAAGGATGAAATTATTGGTCTTGCTTCTATTGCCGTACCTCCTAGTGACCCTTTAGAACACTATTTGCTAGACCATGAAAATGATATGTTCATGAATGAAAGAAGGGAAATAGATGAAGTATTCTTTAAACAGGAACCTGTTCTGAAACACAATTTGCCTGTTGAAATCCTAGGGGATCCTCCTCCACCCAAGGGTGATCCTGTGTTTGAGCTCAAACCCTTGCCTGATAATCTTAAATATGCTTATCTTGATGAAAAGAAGATATATCCTGTTATTATTAGTGCTGACCTTTTAGAGCATGAAGAAGAAAGATTATTGAAAACTCTGAAGAAGCACCGCGCTGCTATTGGATATACTCTTGATGATCTTAAGGGCATTAGTCCCACTCTATGTCAACATAAAATAAATTTGGAAGCAGATGCCAAATCAGTTCGTGATCCTCAATGACGCATGAATCCTAAAATGAAGGAAGTGGTAAGAAAAGAAATACTAAAGCTTCTGGAGGCAGGTATAATCTATCCCGTTGCTGATAGTGAGTGGGTAAGTCCTGTCCATTGTGTCCCTAAGAAGGGAGGTATTACTGTTGTTCCTAATGATAAAGATGAATTGATTCCACAAAGAATTATCACACGTTATAGGATGGTAATTGATTTCCGCAAATTAAATAAAGCTACTAAGAAAGATCATTACCCCTTCCCTTTTATTGATCAAATGCTAGAAAGATTATGCAAACATACACACTATTGCTTTCTAGATGGTTATTCTGGTTACTCTCAAATACCTTGTCGGCTAGAGATCAATCAAAGACTACTTTTACATGCCCTTTTGGTACTTCTGCTTATAGACATATGCCTTTTGGTTTATGTAATGCACCTGCTACCTTTCAAAGATGCATGATGGCTATATTCTCTAACTTTTGTGAAAATATTTGTGAGGTTTTCATGGACGACTTTTCCGTCTATGGTTCCTCTTTTGATGATTGCTTGAGCAATCTTGATCGAGTTTTTGCAGAGATGTGAAGAAACTAATCTTGTCTTGAATTGGGAAAAGTGCCACTTTATGGTTAATGAAGGTATTGTCTTGGGGCACAAAGTTTCTGAAAGAGGTATTGAAGTTGATAAAGCCAAGGTTGATGCTATTGAAAAGATGCCATGTCCCAAGGACATCAAAGGTATAAGAAGTTTCCTTGGTCACGCCGGATTTTACAGGAGGTTCATTAAGGACTTCTCAAAAATTTCTCGGCCTCTGACTAATTTATTGCAAAAAGATATACCATTTGTCTTTGATGATAATTGTGTAGAAGCATTTGAAATACTTAAGAAAGCATTAGTCTCTGCACCTGTTGTTCAGCCACCTAATTGGAACTTACCATTTGAAATTATGTGTGATGCTAGTGATTATGTTGTAGGTGCTGTTCTAGGGCACAGAGTTGATAAGAAATTAAATGTTGTTCATTATGCTAGTAAGACTCTAGACAATGCTCAAAGAAATTATGCTACTACTGAAAAAGAGCTTTTAGCAGTTGTATTTGCTTGTGATAAGTTCAAATCTTATATTGTTGATTCTAAAGTAACTATTCAAACTGATCATGCTGCTATTAAATATCTTATGGAAAAGAAAGATGCTAAACCTAGACTTATTAGATGGGTTCTCTTGCTACAAGAATTTGATTTGCATATTGTTGATAGAAAGGGAGCTGAGAACCCCGTTGCAGACAACCTGTCTAGGTTAGAAAATATTCTTGATGACCCACTACCTATTAATGATGACTTTCCTGATGAACAATTAAATGTTATAAGTACTTCTCTTAGTACTCCATGGTATGCTGATTATGCTAATTATATTGTTGCTAAGTTTATACCACCTAGCTTCACATACCAACAAAATAAAAAGTTCTTCTTTGATTTAAGACATTACTTTTGGGATGACCCACATCTTTATAAAGAAGGAGTAGATGGTGTTATTAGACGTTGTGTACCTGAGCATGAACAGGAACAGATCCTACGCAAGTGTCATTCCGAGTCTTATGGAGGACACCACGCTGGAGATAGAACTGCACATAAGGTATTGCAATCTGGTTTTTATTGGCCTACTCTCTTCAAGGATGCTCGTAAGTTTGTCTTGTCTTGTGATGAATGTCAAAGAATTGGTAATATTAGTAGACGTCAAGAAATTCCTATGAATTATTCTCTTGTAATTGAACCGTTTGATGTTTGGGGCTTTGATTATATGGGACCTTTTCCTGCCTCTAACGGATACACACATATTTTAGTTGCCGTTGATTATGTCACTAAGTGGGTAGAAGTTATTCCAACTAGTAGTGCTGATCATAACACTTCTATTAAAATGCCTAAGGAAGTTATTTTTCCGAGGTTTGGAGTCCCTAGATATTTAATGACTGATGGTGGTTCACACTTTATTCATGGTGCCTTCCGTAAAATGCTTGCTAAATATGATGTTAATCCTAGAATTGCATCCCCTTATCACCCACAGTCTAGTGGTCAAGTAGAGTTGAGCAATAAAGAGCTCAAATTAATTTTGCAAAAGACTGTTAATAGGTCTAGAAAGAATTGGTCTAAGAAACTTGATGATGCATTATGGGCTTATAGAACTGCATACAAAAATCCTATGGGTATGTCTCCGTATAAAATGGTTTATGGAAAAGCATGTCACCTACCTCTCGAACTAGAACATAAGGCATACTTGGCTATTGAAGAACTCAACTATGATTTTAAACTTGCCGGTGAGAAGAGGTTATTTGATATTAGCTCACTTGATGAATGGAGAACCCAAGCTTATGAAAATTCCAAGTTGTTTAAAGAAAAAGTTATAAGATGGCATGACAAAAGGATACAAAAGCGTGAGTTTAATGTAGGTGACTATGTATTGCTATACAACTCTCGTTTAAGATTTTTTGCAGGAAAACTTCTCTCTAAATGGGAAGGCCCCAATGTTATCGAGGAGGTCTATCGTTCCGGTGCCATAAAAATCAAGAACTTCAAGGGCAGAAATCCGAAGGTGGTAAACGGTCAAAGAATTAAACATTATAGCTCAGGTAATCCCATAAATGTTGAAACCAATATTATTGAAACCGTAACCCCGGAGGAATACATAAGGGAAACTTTCCGGAACGTTTCAGACTCCAAAAAGGAATAGGTATGTGGTACGGTAAGAAAACCGACTCCAAAACAATTTTTAAGGCAATATTTCTCCGTTTTGGAATATTTAGAAAAATAGAAAAATAAGTAGCAGTCCGGGAAGGACACGAGGGCCCCACGAGGGTGGTGGGCGCGCCCTACCCCCCTGGGCGCGCCCCCCTACCTCGTGAGCACCTTGTGTGCCTTCCGGACTCCGTTTTCTTGCATGTTACGTATTTTGGTCGGTAAAAATTCATTATATATTCTCCCGAAGTTTTTGACTCCCGTATCACGCAAAAATCTCCTGTTTTCGTTTCGGGCTGTCCTGTTGCAGATTAAATCAACATGTCTTCCCAGGATTCGGAAGGAGAAAGCTATGTGGATGATTACTTAGCAAATCCAAAGGTCTATGGAGATGTGGAACATAATGGATGGACCACGGAGGAAGAAGAGGACTATGAACCCAAGGGGAAGGAGGAGACGAGCTCAGATGAAGATGAAGCACCATTGCCTCAAGCTGGGGACATGCACGTGGAGTTCAAAAAGTCAAGTCTCCCTGATAGGGTAAAGAAACCCAAGTTCAAGTTTATCCCTTTTTGTCTCTTGCAGGAAAATAAGCATGACCTATGCAAAAAGATATTAAACCTGGAGTGGGAAGTTGATGGTCTGAGGGATCAAAATGCTGTCCTCAAGCGCAAATTAAGGGAGAAGACTAAGCCATCAACTAAGCCAACATCACCACCACCTTCTTCACCAACCAAGGAGACATAATCACATGGGTATGGGCACTCCCCTAGGCAACTGCCAAGCTTGGGGGAGGTGCCCCGGTATCGTATCACAATCACAACTCTTGTCTTTACCGTTTTTCTTAGTTCAATCCTATTAGTAGTATCTTGATCTAGTAGAATAAAGTTTATGGCATGATCTAGTTTTGAGTTTTGCTTTATGATCTCTCTATGTAATCGAGTCCGTGAGTTATATATAATAAAGATTAGTGTTGAGTCAAGGGGTTGATTATTTTGCCATGATCTTGGGTGAATAAAAGAAAAGAGAAAAAGAATAAAAAGAAACAAAAAGTTCATATTGATCTTATTGAGAGTAATGACTTCACATAAAAAGAGTATGATGATTAAAAGTTGTTGGGAATTGGCAGACATAGCTTTGGTCATTGTTGCAATTAATAGGAAGTAATAAGGAAAGAGAGGTTTTCACATATAGATATATTATCATTGACATCTTTTATGATTGGGAGCACTCATTAAAATATGACATGCTAAAGAGTTGATGTTGGACAAGGAATACAACGTAATGAGTTATGTCTTTCTTATATCTGAGATAAAGTATGTTGTCATGGTTCCTCTAACTTTTTGAGCTTGCCTTTCCCCCTCATGCTAGCCAAATTCTCAGCACCAAGTAGAAATACTACGTGTGCTTCCAAATACCCTTAAACCAGTTTTGCCATGAGAGTCCACCATATCTACCTATGGATTGAGTAAGATCCTTCAAGTAAGTTGTCATCGGTGCAAAGCAATTAAAATTGCTCTAAATATGTATGATTGATTGGTGCGGGAGAAATAAGCTTTATACGATCTTGTGATGTGGAAGTAATAAAAGCGACGGACTGCATAATAAAGGTTCATATCACAAGGGGCAATATAAAGTGACGTTCTTTCGCATTGAGATTTTATATATCCAACCATAAAATCGCATGGCAACCTCTACTTCCCTCTGCGAAGGGCCTATCCTTTATTATTATCTTCTACCTTATGCAAGAGTCACGGTGATCTTCACCTTTCCTTTTTTTTCATTTTATCCTTTGGCAAGCTCAACATGTTGGAAAGAACATTATATATATATATATATCTAATTGGATGTAGGGGAGCATGAACCATTATTGTTGACATTACCCTTGAGGTAAAAGGTTGTGGGGCAAAACTATAAGCCCCTATCTTTCTCTGTGTCCAATTAAAACTCCGTAACCACAAGTATTCCATGAGTGTTAGCAATTATGGAGGACTAAATGATAGTTGAGTATGTGGACTTGCTTTTTAGCTCTAACATAGACTCTTTCCGATGTTATGATAAATTGCAATTGCTTCAATGACTGAGATTATAGTTTGTTGGAGCCCAATAAAGTTTATGATTTATACTTTTGCATTGTGAATAGATCATCACTTGAACATAAGTAATCATATGACAAAATCTATATATGTTGCTGTTATAAGAATAATCATGATGCCTTCATGTCCGTATGTTATTTTTATCGACGCCTCTACCTCTAAACATGAGGACATATTTATTATTATCGGCTTTTCGCTTGAGGACAAGCGAGGTCTAAGCTTGGGGGAGTTGATACGTCCATTTTTCATCATGCTTTTATATCGATATTTATCGCATTATGGATTGTTATTTCACTTTATGTCACAATACTTATGGCTATTCTATCTTATTTTACAAGGTTTACATAAGGAGGGAGAATGCGGGCAGCTGGAATTCTGGTCTGGAAAAGGAGCAAATATTAGAGACCTATTCTGCGCAACTCCAAAAGTCCTGAAACTCCACGGAACGTCTTAAAAGAAATAAAGAAAAATACATGCCAAAGATGAAGGCCAGGGGGCCCACACCCTTCTCACGAGGGTGGGGGGCGCCCCCCCCCTAGGGTGCGCCCCCAACCTCATGGGCCCCCTGGTGGCTCCCCGATGCCCATCTTCTCCTATATGAGGTCTTTCAATGAGAAAAAAAATGAGGAGGAACTTTTCGGGACGAGACTCCGCAGCCACGAGGCGGAACCTTGGCGGATCCAATCTAGAGATCCGGTAGAGCTGTTCTGCCGGGGATACTTCCCTCCCGGAGGGGGAAATCATCACCATCATCATCACCAACTCTCCTCTCATCGGGAGAGGGCAATCTCCATCAACATCTTCACCAGCACCATCTCATCTCCAAACCCTAGTTCATCTCTTATATCCAATTCCTGTCTCAAAGTCCGGGATTGGTGCTAGTAGGTTGCTAGTAGTGTTGATTACTCCTTGTAGTTGATGCTAGTTGGTTTAATTGGTGGAAGATCATATGTTCAGATCCTATATGCATATTATTACCCCTCTGATTATGAACATGAATATGCTTTGTGAGTAATTACGTTCGTTCCTGAGGACAAGGGAGAAGTCTTGCTATGAGTAGTCATGTGAATTTGGTATTCGTTTGATATTTTGATAAGATGTATATTGTCTAGCCTCTAGTGGTGTTATGTGAATGTCGACTACATAACACTTCACCATTATTTGGGCCTAGAGGAAGGCATTGGGAAGTAATAAGTAGATGATGGGTTTCTAGAGTGACAGAAGCTTAAACCCTAGTTTATGCGTTGCTTCGTAAGGGGCTGATTTGGATCCATATGTTTCATGCTATGGTTAGGTTTACCTTAATACTTTTGTTGTAGTTGTGGATGCTTGCAATAGAGGTTAATCATAAGTGGGATGCTTGTTCAAGTAAGAACAACATCCAAGCACCGGTCCACCCACATATCAAATTATCAAAGTATCGAACGCGAATCATATGAATGTGATAAAAACTAGCTTGACGATATTCCCATGTGTCCTCGGGAGCGCTTTTCCTATTATAAGAGTTTGTTCCGGCTTGTCCTTTGCTATAAAAGGATTGGGCCACCTTGCTGCACTTTATTTACTTTTGTTACTTGTTGCTCGTTACAATTTATCCTATCACAAAACTATCTGCTGCCACTTATTTCAGTACTTGCAGAGAATACCTTGCTGAAAACCGCTTATCATTTCCTTCTGCTCCTCGTTGGGTTTGACAGTCTTACTTATCGAAAGGACTACGATAGATCCCCTATACTTGTGGGTCATCATTAATGTTCTCGTGTGTTGGTGTTTGGGGGAGAGAACGACTTCTCTGTGTGTGTGTGGTGGGGGGGGGTTGACTTCAGATAAAAAGTGAGGTGTCTATATTTGAGGGACTTTAGCGTAATTGAGATATTCTGCACTCATGGTTGATCAATTTGTTTCACAGTTTGTACTATGAGATAACGATACTTTTGAACATGCGTAATATACCTTGATGTACCAGAATTACAAACCTAATATTGGAATTTTGGAATTCGACTCCATCATTAGCTTTTGTAATTCATTTAAACGGAGGTACATTTTTTAAGTCGGGAATTCGTGATTTCAAATTCATATATCAAACCTAGAGATATACACATACGGGCATGTTCAAACTTTATAATCATCCACTTTATTCATACACATACACATTTTTGCTTTCGTCATCATATTTAGGATAAACACATTTGGAATTTCATTTGAATTGGACCGTATCATGGTATTTGCTTGTAGTAGCTCAATGATGCATATTTGAATGGAATGGACAATCTAAGTTTCGAGTTGAAGACATTGATTTTCAAAATTTGCACATTTTTTTGCGTGCAAAACAAACAAATTGTCGGCCATGATATCATAGTCGGCCGTACGAGAGCAGAATACTTATAATTTTAGGCGCCAAAATCTTTCAAACTTCTCGCTCACATCGAAATATCACGCGCCCGAAAGTTTAGCCCTGCGATATTCCTGTTTTACCCCTGCCACATGAACGGAAAAGGGCTGCTTTGGTAACTCCATTGTTTCCCCTTCTTTGCCCCCCTCCCCTTCCCCTCCCCGACCCCCCCAACCACGGCAAGCCACCGAATCTAGTCCTCCGCCGCAACGGTGGACCTCACACCTCGCCGGATCTACCTTCTGCACCTTGGAACCCCCCAACTGCCAACTCACCACTTCACCGGAGCCGCTTCAGCGACTGTTTGTCCACCGCTCCAGATCTCCTTGACCGCCATCATGGTCCACCACATCGGATCTGCTTAACCAGCGCCCTCGTCCACCACAGCGTAGGCCCTTCACTGACTCCCTCATCCGCCCCTTCGCTGGCCCTTCATACAAGCCCTCGTCCGCCGCAACAGATCCGCCTCACTGAAAGCACTGTACAACGCGCCCGCCGAAGCCTTCGTCCACTGCACCGGACCCGCTCCACGGACGCCATATTCAACTCCATCGGCCCTGCTTTACCGATGCCTCAGCCTCATCAGGTTATTTCGATTTGTACTCCTTCGGTTTTTCTCTTTATCATGCAACTGTTCACTTACCATAGATGAGCTTTCTTGTATGTCGACACGCGCCGCAACCGTAGCACCGGAGCCGCTTCAGCGACGGCGACAGCCAGCCCAAACTCAACCGCAACACGAGCACCATCGACGATCCTTAGCTATCAAGTATGACAACGATGCCCATACGCCACCGAGAATCAGGTACTATTATCCAACGGCCGGCGCCTACGTTCACTTTCCTAGCATAAGCACCGCACCTTTGAATTTCTTCAAGGCATCTTTCAGTTTTTCATGAGACGCGTTATTCTGCTTGCACCTGTAGGGCCATACTTCTCGCAGTGAATGTTACATGTGCTAAATTACATACCAGTGCACATATAGTTAATATGCTTTAGTTTTGTTCTGATGCCACCTGTTGGTTCCATCATACTGCTTAATGTTCTCTATGCTTAATTACACATTAGCAAACTAGCATGTGGTTCCGCTGCTTTTTGTTCATTTTACCCTACATTTTCTAATGCTAGCTATTACATCACTGCTCCGAGCCTCTGTTCATTACTTGTTTGTGTGTTCTTGATCTTCCCAAGTTGCATGACTAATTTTATGCTTCTATTAATTATGGAGCTGCCAACCCCATCAAGCAAAATATTTGTTCTTTTGGGGCTGGCACCTCGAACAAGCATAAAAATAGAGGGAAGCAGATATAGTGTCGTGTATGCACACACACCCTTCTTTCATTAGTTTAGATGAACCATTGATGATCAATTCGGACCAATGCATGCAATTAAAATTAATTTTACCTAAATAGATGGTGCAGAATAAACTACAACA